>NW_016809864.1:889216-910379 GCF_001698545.2 Rhinopithecus bieti | reverse complement strand
GGGAGGGAGGGAGGGAGGAAGGAAGGAAGGAAGGAAGGAAGGAAGGAAGGAAGGAAAAGAAGTGGCCCAATAAATCTTGGGCAGTTTGCCTCCACCGCCTTTCACCCTCTGCTAGCACTCCTGTTAGTATTTAAAGTGGGTTTCCTGTGGACAACACATAGTTGGGTCTTGATTTTTCTAATCCACTCTGAGGTCTCTGTCTTCAACTGGTGTATTTAGACCATTCACATTTAAAGTAGTTGGGTTAATACCTACCACATTTCTAACTACTTTGCATTCAGTGTACTTGTTTTTACTTTAAACAAATCTTCTCCTCTTTTTCTGCCTTCTCTGGTTTTGAGTGTTTTATGTGATTCTATATTCTCTCCTTTCTTAGCATATCAATTATACTTCTTTTAAGCAGCTTTTTGGTGGTTGACCTAGAGGTTTTGTAATATACATTTACTATACATTAACAAGTAATCTGAGTCCACTTTCTTTTTTGTTTTGTTTTGTGGGTTTTGTTTTGTTTTTGTTTTGTGAGATGGAGTCTCACTCTGTTGCCCAGGCTGGAGTGCAGTGACACAATCTCAGCTCGCTGCAACCTCTGCCTCTGGGGTTCAAGCGATCCTCCCACCTCAGCCTCCCACAGGAGGAGTAGCAGGATTACAGGTGCTCGCTACCACACCCAGCTAACTTTTGTAGTTTTAGTAGAAATGGGGTTTTATCTTGTTGGCCAGGCAGGTCTTGAACTACTGACCTCGAGTGATCCTCCTGCCTCGGCCTCCCAGAGTGCTGGGATTACAGGCATGAGCCACTGTACCTAACCCTGAGTCCACTTGCAAATAACATTCTAGGGTTTCACAGAGTATCTGCAATTCCTCCCTCCCCTCCTTTATAATGTTGCTGCCATTCATTTCACTTCTGCAAACGCTGTCATCACCCATAACCATCCAACACTTTGTTGCTGTTATTGTTGGTTTACTGCAGTTACTCATGTCTTGAATCCTCACAACAATCTTGTAAGGCGGAGACAGTCTTCAGCCTCATGTCACAGGGGTCTATGGAGCCACAGGAAGTCTCTACAAGTTGCTGGGTCACAGTCAGCGAGTGGCAGGGATGAGCTTTGAACTCAAGCATCCCTCACACTGCAGGCGAGCAGCCTGCTTTTGTTTAGCTGAAGTGCTGCCTGTCTTCCAACAGAGCAAAGTTTACTAAAAAGAGTTTTTATTCCTATGCCGCTTTTATTTTGAGGCAGGGTTTCGCTCCGTCGCCCCAGCTTCAGTGCAGTGGCGCAACCTCCACTTCCCAGGTTCAAGGAATTCTCCTGCCTCAGTCTCCTGAGTAACTGGGATTACAGGCACCTGCCGTCATACCCAGCTAATTATTATTACTATTATTATTATTATTATTATTATTATTTTGTAGGTATGGCACTTCATCATGTTGGCCAGGCTGGTCTCAAACTCCTCACCTCAGGTGATCTGCCCACCTCGGCGTCCCAAAGTGCTGGGATTCCAGGCATGAGCCACTGCACCCGGCCTAAAAAGAGTTTTAATTTCCATTTTATATGGTGTTTTCACTTTACTATTGTTCTACTTAGCATATTATTATTATGGGGCCTTTGTAGGGGCTGATGGAGATGGAGGAGCAACCAAAAAAATTGGGGTTCTGACCTCATCCACTGACTCCTCCCAAATCACATCCTGATTCCCTGAAGGCTCAAGAGTGAGAGGGAGGGGCTCGCCGTGCCCACCTTGTGGCATGAGGCGTCAAGGGCTGGGGCATCCCCGTGTAGAAACACAGCCATCTGTTCTCTCAGGTCAACACTCCGGGTCTGCGGTCTGGCCTGTAAACCTTTCTCTAGAGCCTTATCTAGAGGATTCTAAGGCTGTCCTCTGGTGACCCAGGGATTGGCTGTGGGTCTTTGGGAAGAGGCCAGAAAGGGCATTCCAGGGACCCTCCCTACAGTAGCTAAGCAAGGCAGCACTGCTCCTGGAGGTGGGCAGGAAGGAGCCACTTTCTGTTTGTAAACAGCATCCACATCCTGCTGGCATCCTTCCTTCCTTCTGGCCTTCCTGAACTCTGCTCTTTTTGGCAGAAAGAAGCAACGTGGACAAGGTCCTGGGGCAGGAGGGGGCAGGAGGGGCAGGAGGGGCAGGACTGTCCTATCCAACCTTGCTGGGCTGATTTTCTAGGCTAGTGGGGATCCCCCTGAAAAGGCATCTGGAATCAGACCTGAATTTCCCCTCCCTTCCCTTCCTTTCCCTTCTTTTCTTTTTTCTTTTCTTTTCCCTTTTCTTTTATTTCTTTTTTTGAAACAGAGTCTCATTCTGTCACCCAGGCTGGAATGCAGTGGCACAATCTCGGCTCACTGCAACCTGCACCCCTGGGTTCAAAGAATTCACCTGCCTCAGCCTCCTGAGTAGCTGGGGTTAGAGGCACACGTCTCCACACCCGGCTGATTTTTGTGTTTTTAGTAGAGATGGGGTTTCACCATGTTGGCCAAGCTGATCTTGAACTCCTGACCTCCAATGATCTGCCCACCTTGGCCTCCCAGAGTGCTGGGATTACAGGTGTAATCCCACCATGCCCAGCCTCAGATCTGAATTTCTGGGGCAGACACAACTCTAGCTGATCTTTGAGACAGAAGCCTAGATAGAGCAGAGGGGATGTGGACTCCCCAGATGCCTACAGAGCTGGGGCTGTGGGGCACCCAGTGTCAGGCTAAGAGGGCAGCTGCATTGTGGTAGGCAGCATTTTGATTGAACAGCATCTGTTCTTTCTGTCGACAGCATCCTACTTTCCCCTTGAGTATCTACCCTTCCCCCTTTCTCAAGTGATACTTCCCCTTTGCTCCTGAGGGAGACAGGGGGATCAGACGTGGCCAATCAGCAGATCCTTTTCTCCCATTGGTTCCATGTTGGGCTAGGCTGTCCAGTGGGAGTTAGTCCTAGGACTCTTTTACCGGGACCATTAGAGAAGAGGAAACCTCTTTTTGCTGAGCTTGTTGAGCTGATCAGATGCAACCCTGGAACTGCTAGAGTCTTACTTCTCTGCTGACAAAGAGAACGTAGACCCTAAAGATGATTTTTTAATTTTATTTTTTATTTATTTTTTTAGTTAATTTTTTGTTGTTGTTTGTTGGTTTGAGACGAAGTCTGGCTCTCTCACCCAGGCTGGAGTGCAATGGTGCAATTTCGGCTCACTGCAACCTCTGCCTCCTGGGGTTCAAGCGATTCTCCCGCCTCAGCCTCCCAAGTAGCTGGGACTACAGGTGCACACTGCCATACCTGGCTAATTATTGTATTTTTAATAGAGACAGGGTTTCACCATGTTGGCCAGGCTGGTGTTGAACTCCTGACCTCAAGTGATCTGCCCGCCTTGGCCTCCCAAAGTGCTGGGATTACAGGAGTGAGCCACCATACCCAGCCCTAAAACTGATTTTTTTAAATGGCATTTTAAATTAGTGGGGAAAGAATGGATTATTCACAAAATAGAACAACTGGCTATGCATTTGGGGGGATGGAAATTAAGTTAGACCCCTTCCTCGTATCACAAAACAATTCCAGTTAGATGAAGGAAGTATTAAAAAGTGGACACCGTGAAAGAAAATGCAGGATAATACTTTTTCATACACATGAGAGTGGGCAAGACTTCCCTTAGCACGCCACGAAGTCCAGAAGCTACAAATGGAAAATATTTGCAGACTGACTTCCTGAAAACAGAAACTTGTGTAGCCAAAGATAGCATAGAAAAAGTTGAAAGGCCAACAATGACTGGGAGAAAAGATTTACAACATTGCAATGGACAAAGGTAAATACTCCTAATTACAGAAATAATTGAATCGAACACCAATAGAACAAAAGGAAAAACCACTTATGCTCAAATCGGGCCAAGGGCATCAGCTACCAAGTTACAGAAAAATAGATCATGGTTCACTCCTAGAGACACTGATCAAAAGAAGCATCCGGGGGAAGGGATTAGAAGTGATGACATGCACAGAACTGTTGAAGGAATGGAGACTATTTAGCATGGAAGGAAACGGGTTAGTGCAACACAGTGCAATAAAAACATAATGCCAGGGGCCAGGCGTGGTGGCTCACGCCTGTAATCCCAGCACTTTGAGAGGCCAAGGCAGACAGATTGCTTGAGTCCACGGTTTCAAGACCAGCCCGGGAAACATGGCAAAACCCTATCTCTAAACAAAACAAAACAAAAATTAGCTGGATGTGGTGGTGTGTAACTGTTGTCCCAGCTACTGTAGAGGCTGAGGCGGAAGGATCGCTTGAGCCCTGGGGATTGAAGCTGTGACCACACCACTGCAATCCAGCCTGGGCGACAGAACAAGACTGTTCCAAAAAAACCAAAACAAACAAACAACCACCAAATAGCTAGTATATAGAAAAGGAGTTAAGCCTGCTAAGCACAGTAGACAAAACAAAAACAAAAACAAAAAACAACCAGATCAACAGAACAGGTAACAATAGCAGGGAGTTAGATTTTAATTCAGCACAAGAAAAAACTATAATTTACACTTGTACTATCCAACACAGTAGCCATGAGCCCCAAGTGACCACTGAGCCCTGATCTAGCTAGTCTGATTGAGCAGTGGTGATGTGTAAAATACACACCAGATTTCTAAGATTTAGTACAATACATATGAATGTAAAACATCTCATTAAATTTCTAACTCCTTTTTTTTTTTTTTTTTTGAGACTGAGTCTCGCTCTGTCACCCAGTCTGGAGTGCAGTGGCATGATCTCAGCTCACTGAAACCTCCACCCCCCAGGTTCAAGGAATTCTCCTGCCTCAGCATCCCAAGTAGCTGGGATTACAGGCGTGTGCTACCACGCCCAACTGATTTTTGTATTTTTGGTAAAGACAGGGTTTCACAATGTTGGTCAGGCTGATCTCGAACTCCTGACGTCAGGTGATCCACCCACCTTGGCCTCCCAAAGTGCTCAGATGACAGGTGTGAGCCACCGTGTCCGGCCTACATTTCTGAATATTGATTACATGTTGAAATGACCGTATTTTAGATCTATTGGAAAAATATATATATTATTAAAATTAATTTGACTTGTTTCTTTTACTTTTAAATATACTTTAAAAGTAATGTTAACATGTTTACATTATATTTCTGTTGGGTAGTACTGATTAAAACCTCTGTTACAATGGAAGAGAATAGTTTGTGGAGTAGTGAGTTCCCTGTCGTGAGAGCATTTCAAGCCGAAGGTGGATGATTGCGAAGTAGGGACAACACGTGATGACATCAGAGTTGAGAACCCATTCAGCTCCTGGGTCTCCTCGATGTGTAGGGCCTTCTGGGACCACAGCTAAGTGCATAGCTAGAGAGCAGCTCATCATCTTCCTGGAAGTGGCCTAGAAAGCAGCTCTCATTCCACACAGCAGGAGTCATCTCTTCTTAACAGGAATCCAGCATGAACTACTGTTGGTTCAGGGGGCAAGGATTGGCAGAATGAGCACTGGACCCTGCCTGCCTTCTGTGCCCTTGTGGCTTAGCCCAGCTCCAGGGTCAGCCCCATGAGACCCCCATTTTCTCCTGCTCCCAGATAGTGTGCAGAGGGAGGACCCCTCATGGCTCTCTGCTCAGTTCCAGGTCCTGGGCAGAGCTCCCACACGAGGGAAGCTCTTGGCTGCCTGGGTGTGGAGAGGCCCTTAGAGTAAGTAGCTTAGCAGATGCAAAGCTGGAAACAGCTACTTCCCAGTCCCTACTGGCCAGACTGTTTCCTCCTTGCAGTCTGTGTCTCATCAAGCGAGGATCAATCCGGCACCCCAAGAGTGGGCTGGCCAGGCCCTGATGCAGGCTGTGCAACAAAGAACAAGCGTGCATTTTGCTTAATAATAGAAACCCGCGAGCGGCATGATGGCGTGGCCAAGGCTCGGAGCCTGGAAGCTCTATTCTGGCCCTGGTGTTCCCCATTTACCATGAGACTTTGAGAAAGTCCCTTCTCTTCTGCTCACTCATCAGACAAGGGAGGGGGACACCAAGCAGGCTTCCCGGCTCTGAAATCCTAGGATTGTTTGATGCGTCAATATCAGCTCTGTTTTATGTACATTTGACTTACTCAGTCTTCCTGACCACTTTATGAGGTAGAGACCATTATTATCTCTGTTTTACAAAGGCAGAAACGGAGAACTATCAATTCCTTATGTAAGTTTCCTACCCTGCCATAACACAGCACCTCAGACTGGGTGGCTTAAACCAGCGGTCCTCAACCTTTTTGGTACCAGGGACTGGTTTCATGGCAGGCAATTTTTCCACAGATGGGGTTGGGGATGGTTTGGGATGATTCAAGTGCATTCCATTTATTGTGTACTTTATTTCTATTATCATTACATTGTGATATATAGTGAAATAATTATGCAACTCACCATAAGGTAGAATTAATGCGAGCCCTGAGCTTGTTTTCCTGCACCTAGACGGTCCCCTCTGGGGGCGATGGGGGACAGTGACAGATCACCAGGCATTGGATTCTCATAAGGAGCACGCAACCTAGATCCCTTGAATATGCAGTTTACAGTAGGGTTCACGCTCTGATAAAAAAAAATTTTTTAAATTTTTTATTTTATTTATTATTATTATTTTTGAGACAGAGTCTTGCTCTGTCACCCAGGCTGGAGTGCAGTGGCGCGATCTCGGCTCACTATAATCTCTGCCTCCCAGGTTCAAGTGATTCTTCCACCTCAGCCTCCCAAGCAGCTGGAATTACAGGTGCTTACCACCATGACCAGCTAATTTTTGTATTTTTAGTAGAGACAGGGTTTCACCATGTTGGTCAGGCTGACCTTAAACTCCTGACCTCAGGTGATCTGCCTGCGTTGACTTTCCAAAGTGCTGGGATTACAGGTGTGAGCCACCACACCCGGCCAGCTCCTGTAAGAATTTATTGCCACTGCTGATCTGACAGGGGATGGAGCTCAGGTGGTAATGGAAGCGATGAGGCGTGGCTGTAAATACAGATGAAGCTTTACTTGCCTGCCCATCACTCACCTTCTGCTGTGTGGCCCGGTTCCTAACTGGTCCGGTTTCCTGGGGAGTTGGAGACCCTGGCTTAAACCACAGAAATGTATTTTCTCACAGTTCTGGAGGCCGGAAGTCCAAGATCAAGGTGTCAGCAGGGATGGTTCCTTCCCTCCTTAACTTGTTGACAGCCTTCTTCTCCCTGTGTCTACACATGGTCTTTCCTCTGTACGTGTCTGTGTCCAGATTTCCTTCTCATAAGGACACTGGTCATACTGGGTTACAGCCCACTTGAGTGGCCTCACTTCAACTTAGCTCTTTCAACTTACCTCTTTCAAGACACTCTCTCCAAATACAGTCACATTCTGAGATACTGGGGGTCAGGACTTCAGCATATGCATTTTGGGAGTGATGTAATTCACCCTATAACACCTCTCTAAAGCAGGGAGAGCCTCCCCCTTCCTCTGCACCCCTTGCAGAACTGGGTGGGCGTGCAATAGAGATTCTTAGATGATCTTTGGTAAAAATAAAGTTTGAGGGAGAGGGGGTCAGGGGAGGACCTAAGGGTAAGGAGTTCTCCTTGGGGTTCCCAGGTCCACCTCATAGTATGCAGTTGGGGGCTCAGACCCCTCCCTGCCCTTGTGTGGTGCTGCCAGCCTCGATGAGGGGAATGGTTAAGTGAACAGAAATGTCCTCCTCATCCAGGAAGAATGCGACCCCACTGGGGAGTCAGGAGGCTTCCTGGAGGCAGTTTCCTAGGAGGACTAGAATCCAGCAAGGGGAGAGCTTTTTGAGCATAAGTAACAGCTGATGGGCATGAGAGTGTGTTCCGTGAAGGGGCCTCCAGGCAGCATCAAGTTCAAAGCTGGGAAGAAGGTGGCAGTCAGCAGGGAAACCAGGAAGGTCTTGAATGCTAAGGAATGTGCTTAGGAGCTAGGGATGCTGTCAAGCATGGGAGTGGAGCCCAGGGATTTGTCATGAGCAAGAGCTTTGTGATGCAGTGTGGGGGCTGCACCAGGTGGGTGGACCAGCCAGAGCCCAAGCTGTCACCCGCTTGCTCTCTATTCCCTGCCATGCTGCTAACTCACTCATGTCCCTTTCTTCCCCTTCCTCTGGGAAGCCAGGGGCCCCCTCTCATCTATTGTTCAGCCAAGAACCTGAGCCATTCAGCTTCCCAACCATTGGTCTTGAACAATCACTTTGCAAACATGATTTGGAGGCACAGTGCTCAGGAGGCTATGTCCCAACCACACCAAAACCAGGATGTAATCTCTGTCTTTTTTTTTTTTTTTTTTTTTTTGAGACGGAGTCTCGCTCTGTCACCCAGGCTGGAGTGCAGTGGCCGGATCCCAGCTCACTGCAAGCTCCGCCTCCCAGGTTTACACCATTCTCCTAACTCAGCCTCCCGAGTAGCTGGGACTACAGGTGCCGGCCACCCCACCCGGCTAGTTTTTTGTATTTTTTTTTTTTTAGTAGAGATGGGGTTTCACCGTGTTAGCCAGGATGGTCTCGATCTCCTGACCTTGTGATCTGCCCGTCTCGGCCTCCCAAAGTGCTGGGATTACAGACTTGAGCCACCGCACCCGGCCTAATCTCTGTCTTTACAAGGGCTGTGTGTGCCTTGTTGGGACCCCCACTTTCTGGTGGGGGTGGGTCAGGAAGAAGGGTCTCCTCTGGCTGAGTCTCCATAGGGAAGCAGAGAACCCAGGAATGCAGTAGGAAGCCTGCAGGAGGCTCAGAGTGGGCTAAATTGAGAACTTCCTGTAATACAGAACATCCTCCTTTCAAGCTGCTTTGGCTAACGATAATAACAACAATAACCGCCAATCCTTACTGAGCACTTATTTTGTGTAAGTGAATCACAAAATTAATTCATTTAATCTTCATAGCAACCCTATGCAGTAGGAACTGTGATTATCTCTCTTTTACAAATGAAGAAACTGAGGCACAAAGTCACTAAGCCACTTTCTGAAAATCACTGGTTGAACTACTCGAATAAAGGATAATGGGAGTCTTTTGCTGAGTACAGAAGATGAAATATATCTACAGCTTGGAGAGAGTTACACCATCAGTTTTTGGCCAATTGTTTCATAAAAACTAGTGCAAACTGGTATCTTCAGTTTTTCCACACAAAGCTTAAAAATTAGATGCTACTGTTTAAATTGAGATATTTGGGTAGGGAATAGTGTCTCACATCTGTAATCCCAGCCCACTGGGAGGTTGCAGAGGGAGGATTCGCTTGAGCTCAGGAGTTTGAGGCCAGCCTGGGCAACATAGCAAGACTCCATCTCTACAAAAAATTAGCTAGTCATGGTGGCGTGCACCTGTAGTCCCAGCTACTTGAACTGAGGTGGGAGAATCACTTGAGCCCAGGAGTTTGAGGCTGCAGTGAGCTATGATTGCACGACTGCACTCCAGTCTGGGTTACAGAGCAGGGAGCAGGACCCTGTTCTGAAAAAAAAATTAATACATTAAAATAAAATAAATTGAGTTTGTTTTTTTGAGACAGAGTTTCGCTCTGTCACCCAGGCTGGAGTGCAATGGTGTGATCTCAGCTCACCGCAACCTCAGCCTCTTGGGTTGAAGCGATTATCCTGCCTCAACCTCCCGAGTAGCTGGGACTACAGGTGCATGTTACCATGCCCAGCTAATTTTTTGTATTTTTAGTAGAGATGGAGTTTCGCAGTGTTAGCCAGGATGGTCTCGATCTCCTGACCTCGTGATCCGCCCACCCCGGCCTTCCAAAGTGCTGGGATTACAGGCGTGAGCCACCGGCCTCTTACTGTATTTCTGTTGAGCTCACTTCTAGATTAATGAGTACAGACTCACTCTATGGGCGAATGGAGAAATCTCCAGTTAAAGGTGGTTCGGAGATGATGGGCAGCCAGAAATAGGAGAAAGGCCCCCAGCACACCGCTCTACAGGTGAGAAAACAGAGGCACAGAGAGGTTGAGTAACTTGCCCAAGCAACACAGCTAGAAATGGTGGAGGTAAGATTTGAATCCAAGCTGCCTGGATACAGAGCTGACATCTCTTGGTTGGGAAGGGTTTGGACAATCCCTGACCCATAGATCGGGGGCAGTGTCTCAATTGCTTCCTTTGCCAAAGGCTACTTATGCAAAATTTCCTAACTGCAATCCTCACCACCCTTTTTTTTTTTTTTTTTCTTTTTTTTTGAGATGGAGTCCTGCTTTGTCGCCAAGGCTGGAGCACAGTGGCGCAATCTCAGCTCACTGCAACTTCTGCCTCCCGGGTTCAAGCAATTCTCCCACCTCAGCCTCCAGAGTAGCTGGGATTACAGGCACATGCCACTATGCCCAGCCAATTTTTGTATTTTTAGTGGAGACAGGGTTTCATCATGTTGGCCAGGCTGTTCTCAAACTCCTGACCTCAAGTGATCCGCCTGCCTCAGCTTCCCAAAATGCTAGGATTTGAGGCATGAGCCACCACGACCGGCTGTCGCCACCTTTAAATTACACATCACCGTTACAATTATGTTTAAATTACAATTAAACATCACAAGGAGGAAAAGATGGGCAATTCATCTTTATTTGCCTACAGAACCCAAGTCTGAAAAGTATCACTGGCACTCACTCCTTCTCACAATCCTGTCTTTGCTGTTCATAACAAGATTAATTAAAAGGAAACTGTATTCATCTCCCAGGGCTGCTGTAACCAGTTACCACAATCTAGGAGGCTTAAAACAACCAACGTGCGTCCTCTCACTGTTCAGAGGCCAGTAGTCCAACATCAAGGTGTCAGCAGGGCTGGTTCCTGCGGGAAGGGCTGGGGGAGAATCTGATCCCAGCTCCTGGGGTTTGCCAGCAATCCTTGGCTTACAGCTGCATCACGCCAACCTCTGCCTCCATTGTCACGTGGTCTTCTCTCCTGTGTGTTTGTGTCCAAATTTCCCTTGTCTTATAAGGACACTAGTCATTGGATTGGGGCCCACCCTAATCCAGTATGACCTCATCTTCATTACTAATCGTATCTGCAAAGACCCCCATTTCCAAATAAGGTAATTTCCTGAAGTTCCAAGTATATGTGAGTTTTCGGGGCACACCATTCAACCAGGTACAGAGACCTACTTGAGTGGGACACCGAAGGTCTTCTCCAAGGCGACCTGTTGTGGTGAATAAGAGGCAAATGGAAAGAGGCCATGTCTTGGGGACCGCCAGTAGACAAGGGTTGGCATCGATTCAGTGACCGATGGGTCACTCTCAGGATGCCTGGGAGGCCAGACCTGCCCCAGAGTGGCCGTGTGGGGGCATGTCTCCATGTACAGAAAGTTGGGATACTAAGGGAAGATGTCAGTTCTGGGGCTGCAAGGCAGTGGATTCTAAGATCTGCCCGGTCAAGCTCACCATGGCTGCCCCAGGGAAGTGACCAAGAATATAGGAGCCACATGCAAGGTCTGGCTGTGTCACTAACTAGCAGGGACCTAGAAATCCCAGGTCTTCTCCAGTTAGGTATTTCTGGGACTGGGGAGGTGCCTCCATGTCCGGAGCCTCAGTGCTTCTCAGTCTCCACCGAACTTCCCAAGGGGAAAGGGGTGCTCCCAGCTGCAGGATGCCCGGCTGCCGTAGCATCTCCTGTAGCAAACAGGTCTTGTTTCGGATGCTGCACTCAGAGAATGGAGCTCTTTGCCATATGGGTCAGATGTCCTGGTTTTATTTCGGGGAGGTGAGTGACTGACCCTGGGACCTAGTGCAACCCTGAGGTTCTTGTGCTTCTTAAAGGAGAGGGAAGGTTCAGAAGAGCAACTTGCCTGCAAGTGAGGCTGTGTTCTGGGACACAGGCAGAGGACACTGTCCCCAAACCATAAAGCTGGACACCCTGGACACAAGGAAGATATTCAAAGAGCTGGCCTGGCTGCCTCTTGACTTCCCACCAAGCCTGTAGGAGGGTTTGATCTTCACACCACCACCACGAGGTAGATATTACTATTGTCCTCATGACTTTGTTAAGGGTCTTGGTTGCAAATAACAGAATTTTAGCTAATTTAAACGGCAAAGGCTTTTTAAAAGTAGGCAGCTCTCTGAATTCAGGGTGAGGAGACAGAAAACTGGGTCTGGGTGGTAGGTAGTGAGAGATAACACCCAACCACTCTACGGAGGATGCTTTAGCAAATGTGCAACTGCTTCTACAGACACACGAGTTCAGCCATTGATGTCCCCAAAGATCCAATTGTTCCTGCCACCATGTTCACCAAAGAAAAGGTAGTGCTTGAACTAATGATCTGTCTCTCCATGGAAGTCCTACATGGTTGCACCAGATTGATGATCAAACAGGGGTTGGGAAATTGAATTCTGACTTCTACATTCATGAGTACAGACTCATACTATGGACAAATGGAGAAATCTCCAGTTACAGAAAGGGGATTCCGAGATGATGGGCAGTCAGAAATAGAAGAAATGCTCCCAACATGCCACTCTACAGGTGAGAAAACAGGCAGAGAGAGGTTGAGTAACTTGCCCAGGCAACACAGCTAGAAATGGTGGAGGTAAGATCTGAATCCAAGCCATCTGGATACAGAGCTGAGATCTATGAGTCGGAGAGGGTTTGGACAGGTGGAGGTGGTAGGTGGAGGGACTCTGTTCAAAGGCATAGGAGGAGGGGCAGCTCCTTGCAGAAGCAGCCATTGCTCCCCATATCCTGCCAAATAAAAGGACAAGGAGGGAGGGGAGGGGCTGGAAGTCGTGGGTAGAGGTACGAGGCCCTGTGGAACTCCTGCTGGCTGCCACCCATCTGCTTATGCAATTCCAGGACCCAGAGTGACAATGTGCCTGGATTGGGGTCTGTAAGATAGGGGATCCTGAAGGGAGCTGGGGGGCCCAGGTGTGGCCTGCTCCCATCTCTCAGCCTTGTGTCCCCTGCTACGCCCCAGAAGGCCTCTGGGAACTGGGTGTTCTCCCAGTCAGATTGACATTGACAGTAAACAGAGACATTCCAAACCTGTAGGAATTGGAAAAATGCGGCCAGGGCCTGAAGGCTACTGAGGTGACCCTGGGGAAGGCCACTGGGCTGGGGCTCCCTCCAGGCCAGCTGAGGACCCTGCATGTGCTTAGCAAATACTCTAAGTGCCTACTGTGTGCAAGACGGGGTGGGGGGGGCAGTGAGGCATTCCTGGGACCCCACCCAGAAACGGAGGGGGCTGGGTCAGCCCACTCTTGATGGAGTGGAGTTTCGATCTCACTCTCCTCTCGGCTCCTTGAGGGCCGGGGAGGGGCAGGGTGGGGCAATCTGAGATGCCAGCTCCCTGAATGCTGGGCTGGGACGGTATCACCACCCCACCCCTGTCAACAGCCTGACGTCTGGCAGATGGAAACCAGCTGTCCCCAGGCTGGGTGCAGAGAGATGCAAGGCCCTCTGACACTGCCTTCATGTCATGAGCGTGCATTCCTTCTGGACTGGAATCTGCACTAGAAGGTACAAGGCAAACATCTCTAGAGGAGTTTAATGACTCCGGGCCAAAGTGGCATGGCGATGACAAGTACGGAGTGGGGCAAAACTGCTCCCTCCCCCAAAGAAGGTTCCCCTGAACTGTGAGAAGGACCAGGAGGCATGGACCGAGCTGGAGGAGTTCCCCACTCCTGCCTGCCTGTCTCCTGTGGTTTGAGGACAGAGGAGATTCCTTCTACTTCCCAGCCCTGGCTCTTTACTGCTGGGGGACACAGGCTTGCACATCAGGTCCCCGCCTCACCCGCACATCCCACCCGGCCCTTCATTCCTCCAACACCCAGCCTCTGGGCAGGTGTCAGGGCCCTTGTAGCTGCCAACACCCACCCACCCATCCTGGGCCTTGGCGTATCCAGATCTGTACAGCTCAAAGTGTGGTCTGCAAGCCGTTCACAGTTATCTGTCCTCGAAGAGCTGAGTGCAGTTCCCAGAGGAAATGTTTGGAAACCTACATAGCAATTAGCCATTGCTGCGACATGTAGGCACAGGGGGATTTTTATGGTAAATTGTGAAAGTATTGGTGTGTGATGAATCAGCAATTGAGAACAGATGCACAGACTGGTCCTTCACCACAAATCATTTGAAAAACACCGAGCTAAGGGACCTGCGGGAAGAGAGCAGGGAGTTTCCCCTGGGAGCTGTCAGGATCACCCTGCCTCACCTCCTTCCCTCCATGTCTCTGAGCTCGGACCCTCCAGGAACTTCCAGGGGACCTGCCAGGGCTTCCCTGAAGGGCAGGGAGTGTGCACGGCCTGGCTGAAATCTACAGGACCCAGGAATCCCTCAGCGGCTCCCAGGATCTTGGGGTGGGATGCATAAGGCTGGCTCAGGGTCAACTCTTTGCCCTGGGTCTCTCCCCTCCCTCCCAACCCTCTCCCTGAAACCCCCTCAGTAGCCCCACAGATCTGGCTGGTTCACTGTGTTAGGCTGCAGATCCACAAGGTCCCTGCCTTTCTGGGTTTGGGTTCCTGTGACTGCGAATTGGGACTGAGTGCAGACAGTGAACACATGAGTAAATGAAACAGATGGTCTCAGGTGATGTTACGAGCTGTGGGGAAGTACAACAGGATGATGCAAAAAGGGATCAAGGAAGGTGGGCTTGGTGGGGTGCAGTATGTCAAGTGTGGACTGGGGTCAGGGAAAGTCTCTGGGACTTTTGAGTCAAGGAAAGGAGTGAGTGGGCAAAGCTGTCCTTTTGAGAAACAGCCTCCGAAGGTGGGTCACACCTTTGTAGGGGAGACTGGGTGCAGTAACCTTGCTACATTTGCCTATACTTACCTGGCCACAGTGGGGGACCATGGGCCACCCACCGGAAAGGGTGGTGGGTTTTTTGTTTTGTTTTGTTTTTTTGAGATGGAGTCTCACTCTGTCGCCCAGGCTGGAGTGCAGTGGTGCAATCTCGGATCACTGCAGTTCAACCCCCTGGGCTCAAGCAATCCTCCCATCCTCAGCCTCCCGAAAAGCTAGAGCGATAAGTGTGTGCCAACATGCCCAACTAATTTTTGTACTTTTTTGTAGAGATGGGGCTTCGCCATGTTGCCCAGGCTGCTCTTGAATTCCAGGGCTCAAGCAATCTGCCCATCTCGGCCTCTCAAAGTACTGGGCTTCCAGGCATGAACCACTGCACCTGGCCATACTCTGCTTCTATACGGCTTATGTGATTAGATTAGGCTCACCTAGATAAGTCCCTTTTGATGAACTCAAAGGCAACTGATAAATCCCTTTTGTTAAGTAAGGTAATAAAGGTAATATAGTCACAGGAGCGATAGCTCAGTATATTCTCAGGTCCTACCCATCCTCAAAGTGGGGATTAGAGAAGGGTGAGGGTCACGGGGGCTGATGGTTACAATCACAGCAGGCAGTGGGCCCCTAGACCTCCTCCATCAGGGCTGTGCTAGCCTGGGGGTCTAGAGTGTTGGGTTTGAACTCCACTAGCTGCTCTGTGGCCCTGGACAAGTTGCCACGTTCCTCTGGGCCGCAGTTTCCATATGTGTACACCTATGAGACTGGACTCACAGAGCTTCCCCACCTTGCCTGCCTTTGGGAATCGCCTGTGAGAGCTCTTTTAAAATGTACTGCCCAGATCCCATCCTCAGGGATCCTAGCTTGATTGGCCCGGGGTGCAGCTCAGACGTGAGTTCATAATAGCATCTACCCAGGTGATTTACGATGACCAGTCAAGGCCGGGAAATGCAGGATTGGAAAGGCTTTAGAGCAGTGGCTGTCAACCTTGGCTGTATGTTAGGATCCCCCGGGAGATCTTTCCTTCTTTTTTTTTTTTTTTTTTTTTTAAGACCAGTGCCAGGGCCCTACCCCAGTACCTGACTGAATTGGTCAGAGGTGGGGTCTTGGCAGCAGCACTTTTAAAAGTTCCCCAGTTGTTGCCAGTGTGCAGCCAGGCGATTATAATTCCCAACTTCCAACCCTCTTCCTCATCATGGGACAAGATGGGGACAAGAAAATGCCAGAATGAAGGAGGAAGTGGAGACAGGGAGAGTAAAGAGTCATGGGTCAGCCCCAAAGACCCCTCTGTGGAGCTGTCATCTTCCTACGGAGCCCCCCAAGGCACTGAGAGGAGCTTGCTTTGGGACAGGACTTTAAACCCATCAATACCCCTGGGCTCTGCTCTTTGAAATGAGGGCTTACTATGCCCCCACTTCCCAGGACTGAGGATTAAAAGTGATCATGCCCCTTCATGTGAGGTCAGGAGTTCGAGACCAGCCTGGCCAACATGGTGAAACCCCATCTCTATTAAAAATACAAATATTAGCCAGGTGTGGTGGCACGTGCCTGTAATCCCAGCTACTCGGGAGGCTGAGGCAGGAGAATCGCTTGAACCTGGGAGGCGGAGGTTGCAGTGAGCTGAGATGGCACCCCTACACTCTAGCTGGGGTAACGAGCAAAACTCCATCTCCAAAAAAAAAAAAAAAAAAATAAGTGATTATGCCCCTGAGGGCTTAGCGCATTGCCCCAAGAGTGGCATTACATGCAAACCTTTGGAAGTTCCTTGGGGCAAGGCAGAGGGTGCCGAACTGGATCCGATCTCCACAGTCCCAGGAAAGGCCACCAAACGTCTCAGCCACTGAAATCTCAGCTCCAGCGCTCCCAGCTCAGCCCTGGAAACCAGGCCCCAGCCCTGTTTTAAGCGTGGCCACTGCTCATTCTGCACCATTTCCTTCCAAACAAACGGCTTCCCTTTGGGGAGGTTATCGGTGTGCAGCCCAGGGTGGGCAGGGCCGGATTTCTGCCCTGGGCACTCCCCGGAGGTTGGAAGGAAGCCAGAGCCAGGGCCCTAGCAGGACTGCTGGAACAAGACTGATTCCTGGCCGGGTGCGGTGGTTCACGCCTGTAATCCCAGCACTTTGGGAGGCTGAGGCAGGTGGATCACTTGAGGTCAGGAGTTCAAGACCTACCTGGCCAATGTGGTGAAACCCTGTCTCTACTAAAAATATAAAAATTAGTTGGGTGTGGTGACGGGTGCCTGTAATCCCAGGTACTCAGGAGGCTGAGGCAGATAATTCGCTTGAGCCCAGGAGGCGAAGGTTGCAGTGAGCTGAGATTGTACCACTGCACTCTAGCCTGGGTGACAGAGCAAGACTCCCTCTCAAAAAAAAAAAATGATTGATCCTGGAGCAGGTTCTGGGCAGGGACTCATCTCCAGTTCTCTGCCTAGGGCACCCAGGTTGTATGGAGTTACCCTCTTTCATTGGTGGAATGATGCAGCCTCACAAACAGGGACCACCTGCGGGCCGTGAGCAGTGCTCTTTGATGAGGTGCCCCAGGTGCCTGTCTAAGTGCTCTGTATGGACCCAAGGATATGTCTCACCACTTCTCAACAGCCTCATGACCAGTCTCTGCTTTTCTAATCTTGTCCCCTGCAATCCATTTCTCTCACAGTAGCCAGAAAACATGAATTGGCTCATTCACTCCACTGCTTCAGCTGTTCACAGGCTTCCACCATCCTTAGGATCAAATTCAAATTCCTACCATGGTCAAGGAGAGCTGCTTAATGTGGCCCCTGCCTGCCTCTCTGCTTTCTCATCTCCCATTCCCCCAACTCATTCCAGCCATAACAACTTTCTCCTTTCCATCACACACACGTGACTCTTTCCTACCCCAGGGACTTTGCACCTGCTGTTTATGTCCTCTACAAGAAGTTTTTGTTCTGTGGCTGGTTACTCTTCTAACTGTCACCGTTCAGGGAGATCTTCACAGATCACTCTGCCTAAACAGCGCCCTCACAACTCTCTCTCTTTGTCACCCTGTTTCAGTTCTTCCTAGCACTTGTCACTATTGAAAGTGTCTTGTTTTTTTGTTTATTGATGATTGATTTTTTTTCCTCCGTGGTCTATCTCTACCCCTAGAGAGGGTGGGGACCTTGTCTGGCCTGTTCACCATGAGTGAGGGCATTTGGGCCTGGCAAATGCCCAAAAGGTGTTAGTTGAAGGAACAAAAGAAATTCACAGAGAGTTTCAAAGTATGAAGTGTGTGCAAGGCACTGTAGGGGCTTAGGAATGACACATCACCACTCTGAAGGTAATATACCCCAAGGGTTATTCTAAGTGCTTTGTGTATATGAACTCAACCTTTCCACAATCGTAGGAGGTAGGGAGTACTAGTAGTAGTCCCATTTTACAGATGAGAAAATGAAGGCACAGAGAGGTTAAATGATCTGTGTAAGGTCACATAGTCAGTCAAACCCAGGCATAGCCAGCTCCCTAAGCTGTAGTATGTCTACGGGGAAACATGAGGTGTGATGCAAACTTCTTAGCTGGGTTGCACAAGGCAAAGAAAATCCATCTCCTTACATTGTGGCCTCACCCATATGGGTGAAATGAGGCTGCTGAAGGCGGGAAGAGGGGACAAGGAATTCCTTCAGGAATCGTAAAAGAAGCAGCAGAATCCCATGGTGGGTACATCAGAAGCACAAAGTTCTAGGACCCATGGCTTCTCACCACACCAGACTCAGTTTCCCCAGCTCCAAAGTGCAACAGTGACAGGATGGTACTGGGCATTTCTCTTGGTTTTATGATTCTATTAAGTGACAAATGGGTGCCACCCAGTATGCCAGAAACTCCTGGAGTGGGTAGGAAATGGTGGGGAGTGGGGCTCAGACAGCAGAGAAAGGCATCAGAATCTAGGTCAGAAGTGGGAGTCGGGTGGAAAGGAGTACACAGCTGTGGCTTCTGTTTGCAAGTGCCCAGGCCTCCTTTCTCTGCTAGCTGCATGCATTCCCTTTTGAGAACTACCCTTTGGCCATGCTGTACCGATCTGGGGGGCAGGGGTGTCTAATACAGGGTTCTGGCTTCCCCATGGCCATGGTGGTGGACATATAACCCAACCTAAGCCGACCAGATCCTCTCTCCAAACAGGAGTCCCAGCCCCAGGGAACCAGGGGTGATGAAGGAGGAAGGTGGTACCCACTTCTGGGCTCCTCCTAAGTCATGCAAGATCCTGTATCTCCTGTGACTGGGGAGGCTCTTGCTGTACACAGAATCCTCAGAGGGCTCCCCACAGGCTCCCGCCCCAGCCTTTCCCTCTGACCTCATTCCTGCCACTTTCCCTATCGTGCGCCATGTTTCAGCAACACCGTCACTGTTTATGCCTCGGAAGGGCAAGCTCCTAGTCACCCCAGGGCACTTGTACTTGCTGCTTCCTCGCTCAGAACATTCAGCAGCAGACCTACCTTCTCACGGCGGTTCTTTCTGCTTGTTTCAGCCTCTATCAGCGGCGTGCTCAGAGAGGCCCTGCCCTGCCCCTGTGGTCAGTGTCTGTCATGTCCTCCAGCTGTATTTTCCTCAGGGCACATATTGTGAGCTGAGGTTGGCTGGCTGCCTTGTGTGTTGGTTTGCTTTTGTAGGCCTCCCCTGTTTGGTGTAAGCCCCTTCCCTGCGTGTCGTGCCTCCCCCTACCTTCCTGAGCCAGGCAGAGCCCCTGGAACTTGGCCAGTGTTTCAAAAAAATGATATTTGAGGCCGAGCACTGTGGCTCACACCTGTAATCTCAGCACTTTGGGAGGCTGAGGCAGGTGGATCACTTGAGACCAGGAGTTTGAGACCAGCGTGGCCAACATGGCGAAACCCCATCTCTACTAAAAATACAAAAATTAGCCAGGCGTGGTGCTGGCAGGCTCCTGTAGTCCCAGCTACTCAGGAGACTGAGGCAGGAGGATCACTTGAACCTGGGAGGCAGAGGTTGTAGTGAGCCGAGATGGCACCACTGCACTCCAGCCTAGGCAACAGACTGAGACTCCTTCTCAAAAAAATTTTTAAAAAAATTAAAAAATACAAAATTTAAACATATTTGAATAAATGAATAAATTAATGGGGCAATGGAGTGTGTGTAATGCCAAGTAATCCTCCTATGGAATACTTCAGAGAGTTGCAATCAGGGAATTCTTTGTCCTGTTTTCAAATGGGGAAACTGAGGCCAGGCAAGAGACAAGGAAGCCATATCAGAATACCAACCTGGCCTTCCATCCCCTTGGAGAAGAACTTCTCTAACCTCCCTCCATCAGGAATACTTGGGCTTTGGAATCACTTCCCACAAACGGGAGCCCGGCACCCAGGGGCAGGGAATCCCCAGCAGTGAGCCTCCCTGAGCTTCCAGGAAATGACCTGTTTCTCTTCTTTGTGAGACACACAAAGCGCTCTCATGGAGGAGGGGCATGTGCACGGAGGAGCCTTTGAACACCTGGACCTGGGGCACCTGGGAGGTGGGAGGATGGGAGGAACCCAGCAGCCGAGGACAGGTGGCAGACAAGCTGGGTCATGCTGTGCGCCTGTCCAAATGGATCCACCTGGCATATGGGTGGTGTGACCCAACTGGTTGGGCGAGTGTAGGGTGTGGGCTGGTGAGGGTGCCAGCCAATGAACTGTGACACTCCTGCCCTGGAGATGGGGAGGCATCTGGTCTCCCACCCTCAGAGCAGCCCCAGTCTGCATTGACTCTGGGTTTGAGACCATCAACTCAAAGGACCCAGAGGTTCCCTGGCATCCTTCCAGGAACTGAGGATGTGCTGGGCACAAGGTCACTTGAGTCAGGCTTCCTGAGAGCATCTCACCTCCTGGTGGAGGGAAAGGAGGAAGTATTCCGGGGCTGGAAATGAACTGGAGATTGGGTCAAGATAAATGCATGAAGAAGCCAGTAAGGAGAGAAACCTTGAAGGGGACGCAAGATAGTTGAGTGTGGTCATTAAGAATCTGGAGCTTCTTGGATATTCCAATTATCCTGATTTGATTATATGAATGTATCAAATTATTACATGTACCCTAAAATATGTACATCTAATATATCACTAAAAATAAATACATTAACTTAAATGAAAAAAATAATTTTGGCCATGCATGGTGGCTCATGCCTGTATTCCCAGCACTTTGGGAGGCCAACGTGGGAGGATCACTTGAGCCCAAGAGTTCAAGACCAGTCTGGGCAACATAGTGAGACCTTGTCTCTAAAAATAGTAGCAATAATAATAAAAAATGTTTTTTAAAGAATTTGGAGGCTGGGTGCAGAGGCTCATGCTGTAATCCCAGCACTTTGGGAGGCCGAGACGGGTGGATCACGAGGTCAGGAGATTGAGACCATCCTGGCTAACCTGGTGAAACCTCGTCTCTACTAAAAAATACAAAAAACTAGCCGGGCGAGGTGGCAGGCGCCTGTAGTCCCAGCTACTCAGGAGGCTGAGGCAGGAGAATGGCGTGAACCTGGGAGGCGGAGCTTGCAGTGAGCTTAGATC
>NW_016809864.1:880148-888876 GCF_001698545.2 Rhinopithecus bieti | reverse complement strand
AAAAAAAAAAAAAAAAAAAAAAAAAAAAAGAATTTAGAGGCTGAGTGCAGAAGCTCATGCTGTAATCCCAGAACTTTGGGAGGCCGAGGCAAGCAGATCACCTGAGATCAGGAGCTCGAGACCAGCCTCGCCAACATGGCAAAATCCAGTCTCTACTAAAAATACAAAAAAAAAAAAAAAAAAGCTGGGTGTGGTGGTGGGCGCCTGTAATCCAGCTACTCAGGAGGCTAAGGCAGGGAAATCACTTGAACTCAGAAGGTGGAGGTTGCAGTGAGTCAAGATTGCGCCATTGCATTCCAGCCTGGGCAACAAGAGTGAAACTCCGTTTCAAAAAAAAAAAAACTTTGAAGTTCCGCAGACCTTTGAGACCTCTCGCCACCTACTTAATTAACCTGTCTGAGCCTCTGCTCCCTCATCTGTAAAACAGGCATCATAGCACCTACTTTATAGTGTGGCGAGGATTAGATGAAGTCAGGGCAGGTAAAAAGTGTTCAGCACTTAGGCGTTCAGTAAGGTGGGAATAAGGAAGAGCAGCTTAGATGGCCAATACTGAGGACAGTCTGGTGTCTGTTATCACTTGCTGTGTCTCCTTTCTCACCTAAGTTTTACTTTCCCTTCCTAGAAAATGAAGGGATGGGCCCCACCTCTCTGGACTCTTTCCACTCTATATTCTGTTCTGTCACTTTGCAAAGCTGGTTGCTCATGCTCTAGCTAAAGTGCTAACAGTTGATGCGTAGCTAATGGGATAATTAGCATGCTTTCCCATCTAAGAGTTTTACCCAGTGACACCTCGAGAAGCCAAAGGAACATTCTCTGCCGAGCCTGGCACAGAGAAGGGGATACGAGAGGGTGATTTGGGTTGAAGGGTGGTTCCTGGGCCCTCCTATGTCTGCTAAGTGTCCTTAGACCCAGCCCCGGGTTATTAAATGGACAGGCACTGGATTCAACTGCAAAGAGGAAAGACAGGAATTAAAGCCCTTAGAACGTTTTTTGGGAGATCCTTTAACTTCCCCTTTGGGGGATGCAAAGGGGGGGATGAACAGATGTGCCACAAAAGGTCTGGGGGCTGCACGTGGGAAGAGACCCCAGGATTCACTCTCTACTACTCTGTGTTATTGTCCTTGATTTCCTAGATTTATGCTGGAACAGAGTTCTGAATTTGGTCGTCCCAATACCACCTTCACAGTTACTGCCTTTTCAGTATCTCCTACCTATATTATTATTTCAGTTTGTTCAATTGCAGCCTGTGGGCCAAATATGATCCTAAGTCTGCCTTTGTAAATAAAGTTTTATTGGAACACAGCCAGTCCCAGCCATTTATAGTCGAGATGTATGGCCTGCAAAGTTAAAAATAATTGCTATCTGGCCCTTTACAGAAAAAGTTTCGTGATCTTTGATTTTACTTCATTAAAAAAAATCAACTTATGTTTTGACTTATATTTATTTTAAAATGAAAATTTTTTTTTACCACTACCATAAACAGAAAATCAGAATTTCTAGCCTAAATGGAAGGAAATTAGAGAAATAGAGCCAAAGCAAAAGAATGTTTTTCAATTCTACCTGGAGGCTGTTGCCTAACCGAACTTCTGAGTCGAGGCCTTGTGCTCTTTCTTTAGGAGAGATATTATTCTTTTGTTCATTTGACAGGTATTTGTTGAGCACCTACTATGTGCCATGGTCCCCTCACCCCCTACTCCTTTAGGTCTGACTTATACATTCTGTTCCCTACAATATTTCATTTGAACACAAAGATAAAAGATTCTGACTCCTAAAAGGTTGAGACCAGGAATGGTGGCTCATCACATCTGTAATCTCAGCACTTTGGGAGGCCAAGATGGGAGGATCACTTGAGCCCAGGAATTTAAGACCAGTCTGGGCAACAAAGTGAGACCCCATCTCTTTTAAGAAAAAAGAAAAGGTTGAAACCAACAAAATTAAGGGAAAATCCACTGGACCAGGAGCTTGGTTTTCTTGACCAACATCTTGTGTTGTCTCCTGACCTGCCATGTGCCCTTGAGCAAGTCAAGTCCTCTCTGAGCTTGTTCCTTCCACATCAGATTTTCCAACTTGCCTGGACATACAGTCACCTAGTGCTCCACCCCTTACTTCTAAAAATGATAATTCCCAGCCCCCTTCCCTGGAGATTCTGATTCAGTGGGTTTGGATGATGGACCCAGTGATGTAAAATTTTAACAAACACTCCCCTCCCACCCAATCCACCCCTGCCCAGGGGATTACCTCCATTGTATTAGGTTGAGAAAAAGTCTTTGTGGTTCCCTCCCTCATCTCTCCAGCTTCCCAGGATTTTTTTCAGCTCTGAGCACCCCCTCCCACCTGAGGCCTCCTCTCTCTGGTTAGGGGAGTCTCGAGTGCTGCCAGGGGAGAGGGTGACCATGTGGAGACTCATGCCGTTGGCTCCTGTCATGCCATTGGAACTGGCTGGTTGGAGAGGTGATTAGTACCCTTGAGAGGGGGAACATTTAGAAACCATTTCAGGAAAAACAGAACAAAACATCTCCTTCCCTAATCTTTAGCCAAAAGCTGAGTTGCCAGTTTTCTGGCCACAAAACCTGGGATCCACCCTAGAAGAAGGAGGCCCTAGAATAACAGTTTTCAAGCC
This sequence comes from Rhinopithecus bieti, assembly GCF_001698545.2. Lineage (NCBI taxonomy): Eukaryota > Metazoa > Chordata > Mammalia > Primates > Cercopithecidae > Rhinopithecus > Rhinopithecus bieti. The sequence goes on along the minus strand of NW_016809864.1, from coordinate 886,256 downwards.
CTAGGACTGGTGTCTAACAGGCATTTACAATCCTGGAGCAAGGAATGAGCTCGGGGAGCCTCAGCCTCCATGCTTCAGCACCAGGCTGAATAGGGCTGGGTTGAAGAGGATCCCATGGGCGCACATGGACAGGATGAACTTATAACCTTGTATGGTCAGTGCTAGCTGCTTCTCCAGGAATCTTACAATCTGAGCTCTCACATTTCAGGTTGTAATTCACTGGCAGGACAATTCACTTGATTCAGGATAAGACCTGGGCATCCATTCTAGAATCTTCCAACTCCTTCAAGGACCACCCACTTTCCATGTGTAAAAGACATGTCTTCAGAGAGGCCTACCCTGGCCCTGACTGTCCTTGGTCTTTCCCCTCCTTTTAACTCTGTGTCTATTCTGTCTGCTACAAATCCTTCTCTAAGTCTGTTGTATTACAGACTTAGAGAAGTCTGTAAGTTTTTTTTTGTTTTTGTTTTTGTTTTTTTAAGATGGAATTTCACTCTTATTGCCCTGGCTGGAGTACAATGGTGCAATCTTGGCTCACTGCAACCGCCGCCTCCCAGGTTCAAGCGATTCTCCTGCCTCAGCCTCCCAAGTAGTTGGGATTACAGGCATGCGCCACCATGTCCGGCTAATTTTGTATTTTTGGTAGAGACGGGGTTTCTCCATGTTGGTCAAGCTGGTCTTGAACTCCCGACCTCATGTGAGCTGCCCGCCTCGGCCTCCCAAAGTGCTAGGATTACAGGCATGAACCACCACACCCGGCCACAACTTTTTTTATACTTTGTCACTTGGATCTTTTTTTCCTTCTTGAATTGTAGCTGCCACAACTTGTAATTGAACATTTGTTTGTTTGGGTATTTATTAATATCTCATAGCTCCCTCACTAGTCTGTTCCCTTCACTGAGTCAGGGACTATGTCATTTTCATTTATCACTGGGCCCCAGCACTGGGACAGAGCCTGGCCCTTGGGAGGCCCTCAAAAAATAGTTGTGGGATAAAGGAATAAGTACAGCAGCACTTCTCAAACTTTAACATGCAGGTGATTCACCTAGAGATTCTGTGAAAATGTAGATTCTGAGCCACCAAGTCTGGGTGGGACCTCAGAGTCTGCATTTTTCACAAGTTCCCAGGGACGATGATGCTGCTGGTCCATGGACCACACTTTAAGTAGCAATGTCCTACATAATGTCTGTCCTTCTCAGTCAGCCACCTCACCATCTATATCTCCCTCCCATTGCTCAATGCCTGGGGAGAGGTTTCAAGCTTTTCGGAAGCAAGGAAGGGGCTACTGAAACCTAAGAAAAGATTAATAAAGAAGTACGAGAAAGTGCAAGGAGCACAGAATCAAAGATGCTCTGGAAGCTTAGCTGAGGACAGCACACACACTAGAATTTCAAAGGCATCACATCCCTACACTTCCCAGTTTTTCTGGTCCTGGAGGTTGAGCAAACATGGTCCCACTTTGTCTGCCCAGGATCTCTCCCAGGAGGGAGAGTGGCTGTTCCAGGGCTGGAAATGTTCATCCTTATCTTACCAGCTCATCGTCATTCTCAATGCCAAGTTGACCATGCATATTCCAGCAGTTTACACACTTAGGCTGGTTGTTTCGGTGCTGTTTGTGTTTCGGTGCTATTTGTGCCACGGTGCCTTGGTGGCAAAATCTGAATCCTACCCTAGCCAAGGATTCACACAAAGCCCTCTCTAGCAACAGAGAGATGCAACTGAAGGTCAAGGTAGTTCAATGCTCTCCTGTGGGCCACCTCTGTGGGAATATAAGGCGACTCTCCATCAACCAAGGAAATCTTCCTCAATAGGATGTCAGCTCACCATCGTGCCTAGGGTGTCAGGGGCTCCCAAGTTAAATTTGATACTCAGTTACTATGGCCGCATTTGCTGAACGGATTAAAGCAGTGTTTCTTGAAATGTGGTCCATTCATCACCTATGTCAGAATCAGTTTGCAGGGAAGGGAGGCTTGTTAAATATGCAGATTGCTGGGCTTTCACCCCAGATCTATTGTACCAGCACCTTAGGAAGTGGGGCCCAGAAATTTACACAGTTACTCTGTACCTCAGGTGACTCATAGGTGCATTCACCTTTCCAAATCTCTGGGCGCATGTATTTGCTTCCTCCTCCATCTGTGTAGTTTGTATTCCTTTTGTGTCAGCTCTATTGTGTCTGTGTCTTTGATGGTAAGCTGCCCTAAGCTTCTCTTTGGAAGCCAGACAGGTAAATACATGAAGCTTCATTTGTGACCAGGCTAGGATGGGAACCACCCCTGCCCCCTGCTCTCTGGCCAACTCATCCATCATCAAAGTGCAGCTTACATGGAAGCTGCCCAGCGAATTTTACCTGAGTTAGACCATCCTATCCCCAGAGTGCAGGGTGTCCCCAGCACTTCAAGAAACATGTGCACCATCAGACACTCCAAGGCACCGAGCCAAGCCCTTCACATATGGCCCCCAGAGAAGTGCCCATTTCATCTGACCCCCCGACTCTTCAGTTCTGTCAATAACATGATTTTCTCTAGACATCTCCCCAAAAGAATCTCTGAGTGCCCTTTGGGTTATTCTTCTCCCAGACCCAGCATCATTCTGCAGTATGAATGAAATCTTGAATTTCAAGTTACTATCATCTCTCATCTTGTTATTTCTCCACCTGAGCCCACGCTTTCCCTCCCCAAACTTCTCCACACAGCAGTCAATCAGATCATGTTGTTACTGACTTAAAACCTTCGGCTGGGCACAGTGGCTCACCCCTGTAATCCCAGCCCTTTGGGAGGCTGAGGCGGGCAAATAATTTGAGGTCAGGAGTTCGAGACCAGCCTGGCCAACACGGAGAAACTGTGTCTCTACTAAAAATACAAAAATTAGCCAGGTGTGGCAGCAGGGACCTGTAATCCCAGCTACTCGGGAGGCTGAGGCAGGAGAATCACTCCAACCCAAAAGGCGGAGGTTGCAGTGAGCTGAGATCATGTCACTGCACTCCTGCCTGGGTGACAGAGTGAGACTCTGTCTCAAAAAAAGGAAAAAAAGAAAAACCTTCAATGGTGTTCCATTGCTCCTAGAACGAATCCCCCAGCCTTACCATAGCCCGACCATCTTTCTAGCCTCATCCTCACTCTGGCCTTTCTAGCTGCAATGGTTTCTTTCAGGCCCTCCTGCCTTTCATGTTCCCATCCACAAGGCCTTTGCACGAACTGCCACCTCCACTTGGTGCTGTCTCCCATTGCTTTCTGCCAACCAGCTCCTACTTACCATTTGGGTCTCAGCCTAAGCTCCAGCACCCTTCCTCAGGGAAGCCCTCTTGATGTCTCTGCTGGGGCAATCCCCTTACGCTAGATTTGCAGAGCACTGGGTTTCTCCTCCTTCACAGCACATTGTCACGCTGATACATTCACATTTAGTTGAGGGATTACTTAGTTGATTATAGTTAGGGCAATTGCACATCCCTGTCGCCCTGGGATAGTTCTAGGTGTGCTTACTGTCCCACTGCAGTTACTAACAGCACCCTTTTCACTCTCAGAAGTGTCCTACTTTGGATGATACATGTTGTGGCCATCCTAATAGTAGTGTCCCCCACCAGACTGTAAACTTCATGAGGCCTTGAGCTGTATTTGTTTCTGCTCATCACTGTAGTCCCAGTGCCTGGCTCAATGCCAGTAATTAGGTGCTCAGTAAGTAGGTCCTCCAGAGAACCAGGTTGAGCATACATGGTCTTTCATCACCTAGCCTCGGAAGCCACGTACTTGGTTGCACCATATACTATTGATGGACTGGATACCGATCAATGGGTCCAAAGCTCTCAATGGGCTGTCATAGAATTTGCAGACATTTTTAAAAACCACCACATATCACCCAAGGATCTGCCTTTCATTCATTAACTCATTCATCACATATTTATTGGTTCTCATGCCCCTTTCTCTTGTATAATTTGTGTCCTGCACAAGGATTCCTAGCCAAGAGGTTAGAGGGTGAAATCCAGCCTACAGACTGTTCACCAAGCCATGTGCCTGACTTGGGGTTGTGTCTGCCTAGAGGAAGGGGCATTTTTTTCCCCTTTGCACCAAGGTGCTATCTATTTGTCAAGCTATCTGCCCTGAGAGGTTACTATTTTCTAAATCACTGACTCAGAACAGGCACCTTTTTCTTATTTTCATATAGGCACTGTAAAGACTAGTGGGGCTGGGTACAGTGGCTCACACCTGTCATCCCAGCACTTTGGGAGGCCGAGGCAGGAGGATTATTTGAGCCCAGGAATTTGAGACCAGCCTGGGCAAAATAGTGAGACTTCATCTCTGCATAAAATAAGAAAATTAGCCGAGCGCGGTGGCACACACCTGTAGTCCCAGCTACTCAGGTGACTGAGGCAGGAGGATCACTTGAGCCCAGGAGTTTGAGGCTGTGGTGAGCTATGATCTCACCACTGCATTCCAGCCTGAGCCACAGAGTGAGACCTCCATTTCTAATAATAGTAATAATAATAATAATAAAATAAATAATAATAATAATAAAAATTAAATAAAAATTTAAAAGACTAATAGGAACACTGATTGTTCACCCACTATGTGAAGACATTGGTGGAAAAGCCATGGGTAAGATAGATGAAACGTCTGCTCTCGGTAAGCTTGTGTTCTACTGGGGAATGAAGACAATAAGTAAGAAAGCACACGCTTGAAAAAATACAAATGAAATTACAGATTGGAAACAGCATTATGGAAGAAAAGCCCCTCACGTGAGCATCTCCACTGTGCTGGTTGCTGACGGCAGAGGCTGGAGTCTGGAGGCTGAGGCTGCCTTATCTCGGACCCCCACCTCTCAGAGGACATCAAACAAGGGAGGAACCAACAAGAGCAAACAGACATAGCCTGTGTCCAAAAGGATTTTAATCCCACATTATGAGGGAGTTCCAGAATGTCAACGTATAAGGCCTTTAAGATCAAGAATCTCATTCATCCAGAATAGTTTACATACCTTGTTGCCAGGAGGAGAGAATGGGGAGGAATTCCTAGGCCTCCCCCCGCCACGTCATTCTTTGAATTTTGAACTGTTAGACCATGCATGGGGCAGTAGGGTAGAAATGGAAGGCATCCTTACTTCCCCAGATCCAAAGATTCATAAGGATGCGAGAGTCTGGCCAGAGTCCTAAGGCTGAAGTTGCCTGCGAGGTGGGTAGGCAACTGAGGTCACTCGGATTAGGAAGATATTTCCATGGTTTTATAGCCTAAGAGACACCTCACAAAAAGATACCCAGCAATCTTGGAAAGAAAAATAAAACACAGATCAGTATGAAGAAGGATAATGAGCAGAACTGACCAGGGTTGGTTAGTGAGTTCCATGAGATTAGGGGGTTTTGGGGACAAGTTGGTTCACTCATTGCTGTATTCCCAATGTCTCCAATAATGTCTGGCACACGGGAGATTCAAAATATGTATACATTGAGTAATTGGAAAAAAACCACTTTTCTGGCAGAAGGGAAAGAAACTTTTTGTAAAATTAAAAGAATATATTTAGAAAAGCACAAGGATGGTGCAGTGGCTCACGCATGTAATCCTAGCGCTTTGAGAGGCTGAGGTGTAGGGATTGCCTGAGCTCAGGAGTTCGAGACCAGGATGAACAACATAGTGAAACCCCGTCTCTAACAAAAATGTAAAAATTAGCTGGGTGTGGTGGTGGATGCCTGTAATCCCAGCTACTCTGGAGACTGAGGCACAAGAATTGCTTGAACCTGGGAGGTGGAGGTTGCAGTGACCCAGGATCATGTCACTGCACTCCAGCCTGGGTAAACCAGCAGGATTCTGTGAAAGGAAAGGAAAGGAAATGGAAAGGAAAGGAAAAGAAGGCCGGGCGCGGTGGCTCACGCCTGTAATCCCAGCACTTTGGGAGGCCGAGGCGGGTGGATCACGAGGTCAGGAGATCGAGACCATCCAGGCCAACATAGTGAAACCCCGTCTCTACTAAAAATACAAAAAAAATTAGCTGGGCATGGTGGTGGGCGCCTGTAGTCCCAGCTACTGGGGAGGCTGAGGCAGGAGAATGGCGTGAACCCGGGAGGTGGAGCTTGCAGTGAGCCGAGATGGCGCCACTGTACTCCAGCCTGGGCGACAAGAGTGA
>NW_016809864.1:848290-879910 GCF_001698545.2 Rhinopithecus bieti | reverse complement strand
AAAAAAAAAAAAAAAAAAGAAAAGAAAGAAAAGAAGAAAAGAAAAGAACAAGGATGCTCTCATAGACTGAAGGATTGCTTTTATGACTATACTTAGGATCCTGGAAAAATGACAGCCCACTCCTGGGACATTATTAACAACAGAAACATCTTTTTTTCTTCTTCTTTGCAGAACTTTTCAGTGCCAAACTGTTCTTTTCAGAAGACAGGCCTAGAGAGCTGGCCTCCATCCTCCTTGCCACTCTGGGGACACCTGGGGACTTTCTTCTACGACTTGCCAAGAACATCCCATGAACCATGCTGGGTTCCAGATGTTCGGGTAGTAATGATTCTGGTGGTGGAGCACAACCCCCACCCCCTGCTTCCTGTTATGCTTTCTGACCATATTTCAGGGAAATTCAAATCTGGGAGGGCTCTGAGGCTCCATCCCTGTGGTGCCAAACCTCCTGATGAAAACAGAACCAGAGTCAAGCAGCCAGATGTTTCTATAATGGGAAAAGCCCGGGCACAGCCACTTACCTTTGTTCTACTCACAGACATTTACATTCATTTCATGTGATGGCTTTAGGAGACATGAAACAGCCTAAGACAGCATGGTTTGGGGCTGTTTCTCCAGAAGTTTGGAAATTCTGTGGTTGTTGCCTTTGGTGCTTAGTCAAACCCTCTTTGTCGTAAGTCAAATGGATACTATTTGTACTGTTCATTCTTATTGCATTTGCAGGATGTTTTATGACAGCAGTTTGTAGGTATTTCTGTGACAGAAATCAGAGACAAAAGGAAGCAGGAAAGGTCAGACTCAAAACGTATGGCTCTACCCTCTGACTCATGGGGAGAAGCTATGAGACCCAGAGCTCTGAGCTTTAAGTTGGACGATACTAGGGCTTGAAATCATTATCTCCATCCTTCCCCCAACCCAGTCTGCAGAGGTGGGCGACAGGGAGGAAATGGCCTCAATAAAGCATGTTTCTCAGATCCCACTCGAGGAATTCCGATTTCCTGACTCTTCATACAGTAGGGACTTGGGGGCTACCTAACCATCTGTCTCACACCAAGATGGTAGCCAGCTGAGCCACACTTAGAAGTGCCTTTTTAGCCGGACATGGTGGCTCACGCCTGTAATCCCAGCACTTTGGGAGGCTGAGGTGGGTGGATCACCTGAGGTCAGGAGTTTGAGACGAGCCCGGCCAACATGGTGAAACCCCATCTCTACTAAAATACAAAATTAGCCAGGCATGGTGGCAGGCACCTGTAATCCCAGCTACTCGGGAGGCTGAGGTAGGAGAATTGCTTGAACCCAGGAGGCTGAGATTTCAGTGAGCTGAGACTGTGCCACTGTACTCTAGCCTGGACGAGAGAGCAAGATTCTATCTCAAAAGAAAAAAAAAAAAAAAAAAAAAGAAGCAAGTCATTAGGTGCAGCCTACTCTCAAGGGGAGAGAATTATACAAAGGCATGAATACCAGGAGGCAGGGGCATGGGAGTCGTCTTAGCAGCCTATGCACCAGTTTGTTTTCAGCTGAAACAGCCACTGAATGGAAGTTAGCAAAACCCCTGGCATCTGTTAAGATTCAGCTAACCCACCAACCAAAAGTGGGTTATGATGGTTGAATCACATTCATATTCAATCTATTCCCATCAGGAGTTTGTGGCTATTTGAAAAAAATCTTCATCCTTCTTAACAAGAGTCCACATTGTCTTCTCCATGACCTGTGCTGCTACAACATTGAGTTCTGTCCGGCTTTCTTAAGGTTGGGGATCCGATTTGCACCCAGGCCTGGGCACCCCTAGTCATTCCTTGTAAGAACAAGAAAGAGTGAACAGGATCCAGTTACAAGAGACTGCAGAACCCTAAAATGTTCAAGCCAGAAAAGACACAAGGGAGATCACTGCATAATCAATTATCTTCTATCCCACCCTGAACCGAGCCCCCATCCTCGGTGACTTTCCATACCTTCAAATACCTTCCTTACAGTTCTTTCTCTCTCTCCTTATAGACCAGATACTGCTGTGAAACAAACAACCATGAGCCGCAGTGGCATGCAACAATTAGCATGCATTTCTCATTTACCTGTGTGTGGCTTGACTGGAGTAGCTCTGTGTCTCTGACGGAAGTTCTGTAGGTCCTTTAGGGTAGCTCTACTCCACATGCCTTTCATTTTCTGGGACCGCTAAGCTACCAGAGGTATACTATGCTCATGGAAATGGCAAAAGAGAGAGAGGGCAAATCCTACCACCCAGGCACCCTTCCATTCTTTGTGTGTGTCATCTTTGCTAATATCTCATTGGGCAAAGCAAGTCACATGGCCAAGCTCAAGATCAAGTTGAGGAATATACTCCTCTCATCATGAGGCTATGGCTAGATTCGGGATGTATACTACTACAAGGGGCTGAAGGACTGGGACCAGAACTCAATCAAACACACTTTTACTTTCCCCCACACCAAGTTCATTATCGAAACACCAGAAGCAGGAATACAAGCAGGTATGGGGCAGGTTTCTGTCTCCCATCTTCCTAGAGGAACAGGAGTATATTTAAAGACAGAAAACAAAGAATAGCAAGTAGCAGGTGAATGGGACAGACAGGTTGGGCTCTGGAGAGGGTTTAGAAACAAGGGAGAGGAACAATTGGCCCGTTTTTTTCTCTGGGTCTTGGAGAGGGATCTTGGGGGTCTGGACAGGTTCTTTCCTGTTGGGACACACCCTATCAGCTGGTGGCTTGGGAGATAGTACAGGGAGGAGGCATCTCCTGGCTCTGAATCAGAGTGAGAACATGACACTCTTTTCCAATGATCTTGCAATAGTTCTGATAACAGGAAAAAGACTTCTCTGTGTTAGCATGCTTTTAACATCTTGCTGATCACCCCCACTCTTTTTTTTAAGAGACAGGGTCTTGCTATGTTGCCTAGGCTGCCTCGGAACTCTTAGGCTCGAGCAATCCTCCAACCTCAGCCTCCCAAGCAGCTGGGATTACCAGCAAGCACCACCACACCTGGCTCCCTTTTAATAGACCCTAAACCTCAGACTCACGGACTCTTTCAGGCAACAGTATCTGCTACAATTTACTAACACTGTTTTATTTCAATAGTGTTGATATTCATAAGTTTGTCTTCTATTTTTGGCAGATGGCCCTGATTTCCTGTTTACCATGGCAATATAGGGCTTTCTTTTCAAATAAACAAAATAAACGGAGTTAATGTAAAGAAAGCAAGTGAATACTAGTTCAGGTGGAAGGTGGATATGGCAAAAATTAGAGCTTGAGTGTGGCTAGCATTTGGTAAATAGCGATAGGGTGGAAAGAGAATGGGGTTTGCTGCAGTGAGTCTGGGTTCAAACCCAAACTTTATCAATTGCATAGAACCTTTGGGTAAGTTACTGGTGTAGCTTCTCTGAGCCTTAGTTTCTTCACGGATAAAATGAGGGCAACTTGTTTTGCAGGGCTGCCATGTTCTATTGAAGGTTATGTTTGTAAAGTAACGGGCACACAGTAAGCCCTCAGCAAATGCAGAAACCTGCCTGCTCCATCCCCTACCTGGGAGCACTTTGGGGTTTTCTCTCTCCTCCACATGGCCACAGGCAGGTAGGTGGGCCCTGCCTGGCCCTCCTCTATAGCAACCAGACCTCACTCTCCTCCCCTTTTATGGAGGAAGAGGACTCAGTTCCTATTACTGCCTTCCTGTCCCCTCTCCAGCTCCAAACACACACACACACACAATTATCTTGGGGGATGAGAGTCTTGGTTAACAATAGAATTAAAGGAGATGTGGCAGGTCAGACCCTAGGCCAACTTGGGAAGCTCAAGGCTTGGGGGAGGGGATGGCCCTTTAGAGGGGGGTCTCAAATCCCCCAAGGATCTCTGATTTAGACCCAGCAAGGCCCTCTCGTGACAGAGCTCCGCAGCAGCATTAAAAAAAAGATGCTCAACAGAAAATATAAACATGGAGTCCAACCAGAGCACACAATTGCACAATAAATTAACATTTCTTAAAAGGGGTTCTCCTTCTCTTGTCAGTGGCACAAGTCAATTGCTTTGTATTCTGGGGTATGTGCAAGTAACATGAACTTGTTACATTAAAAGTTTTAAAATATACTGTTATATGTTGTGACCCTGTTTTGGAATTTCTTCAATTTGTAAAACTACACTGACTCCCACTCCCTCCTTCCACACACAGGATGGGGCTCAGGCGCCTCTGGTCTCCTCCCCCGTCCTCCCAAGAGACCCTAGAGCAGATCAGCCCTCCCAGTTTCCAGATGGGGAAACTGAGGCTGGAAAGAAAGGCAGTTCCTTTGATGTCATTTCCAGGGACACTGACTTCCAGGACTGTGGGTTGAAAGGCTGTGGGGAGTGGTTTGTGTGAATGTGAGTATGTATGTGTGTGTGTGTATTGGTGGGGGTAGTGAACGGGGTGGGGGGGGGTCCTGGAAGAGTCTAAAGACTGGTTGCTGGGCATGTCACACCAAGGCCGGAACTCCAGGTGAGATGATAAAAATAACAATGGCTGACGTCTACGGAACAGGTACCATGAGCCAAGCACTGTGGACATATTATCACCTTAAGACCTACAATCACTCCCATTTCCAGAAGAGGAAACTGAGGCAGGGGAGATTATGGACGAGCTCAGGAAGTTCATAAAAGGTCAGAGAAGGGGTTCTAGAGCAGGGAGCCCGGATTCCAAAACTCCTTAGGGAAGAGGAAGAAAAGGGGAGAAGAGGAGAGGAAAGAGAACGAGAGGGATGTGGAAACCTGCAGAGAAGGGAAGCCCCTTGCTCTTGGGAGCCTCCCTTTCTCCCTCTTCCCCCGGGCCCGTGCCACCGGCTCCGCCCCAAACTTGGCCACGGAGCCGCAGGGAGGCGGGCGGGGACTGGGGGGCGCCAGGGCGCTCCAGGGCTCGGCCTTTCCCTCCAGGGCCCTCTCCCTTCGCCGGCGGCCCCTCCCACTCGGCTCTCCCGGCTCCTGACGTCACGGCCCGGGAGGCTGGACTGGGAAGGAGGGGCCCGGCAGCCAAGAGGGTGGAGGGAGGGCGCGCAGTCCCGGCCCAGAGCGTCAAAACAGCACGGCGGCCTCACCTCGCACCCCTGCCGATCCGTCGGTCTAGCAGCCAGCGCCGTCGCCAGCGCCGGGTGAGTTGCGGGCGCGCCCAGGGCGTGGGGCGACATCGGGGGGGCCCCGGGATCGCGTACGCCCGGGCAGCAGGGACGCGACCCCTTCACTTACTGGACCGGGAGCAACTCCCGGAATTGGTGACAGTAACGGGAGGGCCGAGGTGCCACCCATGCCGCCGACCTCCAGTCTGCGCCACGCTCGCTCGGGCCCCCGAATTCCACTTCGCCACCCCGGGACAGCTTCCCACGCCTTTTGAGCCGAAGCGGGCGGGAAAAGTTTGGGGAGGAGTCAGGGCGCCTCCTCTCGACCCGCCGGACTCACACCCCGGGCCCTTGGAGTCCAGGGAGATCCCCAGGTCGCTTGAGGGACCCCCGGGCAGCGTCCCCAGCCTCGCCGCTCGGGCAGGACTGGTGAGCCAGGCCGGGCCAGCGGGTCCTCCTGGGCTGCGCACCCCTCTCGGCTCCCACCGCTGCTGCGTCGCGCCCCCGAGCGGCGAGGAGCGACTTCTTGGGGGTCAGGAGCGGTGGAGGAGCCCGGAGGCGCTGCTGGGATGACACCTCTCTCCCTGCCAACTCTAGTAGGGCTTGGGGGTCTTTAAAGAGGCGAGACCACACCCATGGGTTCCAGAAGGAGGGGAGGCTGCAGCTCAGGGTGTGGATTCTACGAGCTCAGCAAATCCGGAGACCTGAGCACGCTCCAGGGAGGTCTTTTAGGTGAAGATGTGGAGCTGGACATGGGGACTCCGAAGACACCACAGGGCAAAGCTCTCCCTCCAGGCCACGGAGTCCAACCCCTGCCAGCTTCAGGTTTGAGGAAGTGAGCACTGCCCCTCCCAAGCTTTGAGGGTGTGTGTGTGTGTGTGTGTGCGCCTTGATCTTAAAATTCAGCTGTGTGTAAGTAAGGGGCTTGGAGAGGGACTTAAGAAGCTTCCAGTTCAAATACAGCGTGATTTATGAGACACCTAGAATAGGCAAATTTTATAGACAGAAAGTAGAACGGTAGTTGCCAGGGGCTGGGGGTACCTGAGAACTGGGAGTTACTGTTTAATGGGACAGAGTTTTTGTTGGGAAGGATGAAAAAGTTTTGGGTATACATAGCGGCAATGGTTACACAGTATTGTGAAGGTATTTAATGCCACTGAATTGTATACTTACCATCGGTTAAAATGATGATTATGATGTTATGTATATTTTATCATAAAAATTTTTTTTAAAGCCACCTCTAGCCACCTCTGCACTCCAGTCTGAATCAGAGAGAAATCTAAGAACCAACATACTATTGCTGGGCACCTCTTCCTGGAATTTGGCCTCCAGTTAAGAAAGCTTAAAGAGGACGAGGAAGGGAGGGGGTCCTGGTTTCCCAGGAGTCACACAAGGAGAAGGATGGCGACCTGAGCTGCTGGAGGTTTGCAGTTGGCTAGTGCTCGCGCTTCATCTCCATTTCTCCCTGGGAGCCTCACCCCTGAGCTGTTTCCAGTACACTCTCCTGTTGCAAGTGGGGAAACAGGCTAGAGATCTAAGTCGGTTTGCTCAAGGCCACTGACCTGATAAATGCAAAGAACTAGACCTTGAACCTCCATCTGCCTCCCAAGCCCTTCCCTTCTTTCCACCTGGAGATGTCCTGCTGGTTTGCAGGGAATGAGGGGAGACCCTTCTGGGGAAAACAGGGCGTGGATGCCCACGGGGGCCTTGGCAGATGCCAAGACCACAGCCTAGGGAGAGGCATGGAGGTGGCAGGAAGGTGCAGAACCTGTTTTCCCACTGAGGATTTTTGGATCTCACCACCTCCATCCCGTGGGGAAGCAGGGAGTCGAGTAGGAGGCAGAGGGCTGGCCACAGTTTGGAGCCTCCTCTGCCGCTCAAGTGGAGAGATTGAGGTGCGCCTGAAATCCAGAGAATGTGTTTGTGTTGGAAACACGGAGTTGACCAGCTGAGTGGGTGAGGGCAGGGCCAGGCGGAAACGTCCCTGTGAGGAGGGTGAGGCTTGGGGCTGACACTGCCCCACCGCAGGCGGGAGGAGGGGGTGCACCCGCTCTGCCTGGCACCACCCCAGATTAGGGTCTAGCTAATGAGGGGCTAAAAGGGCTTGGTGGCATTTTATTGTGGCTACGGAACACATGCATTTAGCAACCCGTCCCTGCTTCTCCACCCCCACCCCAGTAATGGCACTTAAATCCTTTCTTCCTGGAACGGAAGTGAATGTTTCACCTCAGTTTCTTTCCTCTGCCTTTCACATAATATCTTCATAGCAGGAGCTAAAACCACATGCATATGTGCACAGACTCCCCATTTTCCAGCAACAGGTAATTCACAGGGTGGATCAACCAGCCCATTTTTCACCCTAGGCATAGAGTAACGCTCTCCTGCCCTCGCCTCTGCTATACAGCCTTCCAGGTCTGGAGGGCACAGCAAAGGCCACTTCTTTGTCATAGTAAACTGCGCCACGCGGGACCAGGAGGGGAAGTCTGTCGAGATGAAAATATATAAATGTCTTTCCAGGCTAGATGGGCTGGCGCTGGACTGCTGGCTGCTTGGTGAGGTTTGTTTGGGAAGCATGAGTCCAGCTACTCTCCTTTTGTGGGGAGCGGGGGAGTCAGATAATTGTGTGTGTGTGTGTGTGTGTGTGTGTGTGTCAACATGTGGCTGCTTCCCAGCTCTGTAGCCAAGTGGGGACTCTGACACGGGCTACAGGGGCTAAGGTGGGGATGGGGCGGGTCTCTCCAGCCATGGGAGTTCCAGATGGGAGGAGGTGACATGACTTACCCAAAGGTGGGGTGGGGCCCCAGGCACTGGGATTGAGGAGGCAGAGCTCTCCCAGCCTTGGGATGCCTGTGCAGGAGGGGTGTGTGTGTGTGTCGGGATGTCTCAGGAGGGCACGTGATTGGCAGCTGCAGCTGGAATGAAGGAAGAGGGGCAGTTGGCATCATAGAAAGTACTGGAGGCCTGACTCTTGGACAATGGCCTCAGCATGTGCAGGGAAGGAATAGGGATTGGTGTGGTGGTGGCAGGAAGAGGAGTCTCCCCTTCTCACCCCAGGAGTGGTGAAGTCTGGTTCCCTGCAGAAGTTAGCCAAAGAGTGCAATTTCGGCAGCACTGTGGCAAGAATCAGATGCATCTGGCTCTTGTTAGGGACAGGCCAGGGGGGAGTCTAAAAATATCAGAGGCAGAGCTGCCACCCAGCGAGAGTGCCGGGCTGGTAATCTGACACCTGGGCGGAGGCTGGTGGTGGTGAGGAGGGCACCCGTCCTGCTTTGCTCCAGAGGTACTCATGCTCCTCCAGGTGCCTGAAAGGGTGAGCGCTCACTGCATTCGGGACAGCCCTGGGCTAAGACTGGAGAATTTCAGGGCATAAGGACCTTAGAATGTCCCAGGATCACACTGACAGCTAGGGACACTCAGAGAGGTGGAGTGACTTGCCCAGGTCACACAGCAATTTGGTAGCCAACCCAGGGCTAGATCTAGCTCACAGCTGAGGGGAGTTCGGTGGGATTCCAGGCCCAGATCCCCAGGGCCTGGGACCCTTATAGCACGTGTCGTCTGTCCAGGATGCTGGATTTCGGTGCTCCCATGCTGATGGGACAATGGTGAGCAAGAGCCCTGCTCAGGCAGTAGGTCACTTCCCATTGAGCACTGGGTTGCTCCCGGGCAAAGCTGTTGAACCCTGGGAATGCTGGCCCATCTTGCGGCAGGATACAGGGAGGAAGGAGACTGGAGGAGAACTGGCCGAATAAGTCCCTCCCTCCTTCCCGTGCAGAGACACTGTTGGTTTTGTTCATGCAGTATCTCCGGTGCTTAATGAGTAGTTGTTAAAGTGAATAATTGAATTCCTGGGGCCCTCATCTTCCTTAGCAAGCTGGGCTTCTGTTGATGTAAAAGGGACTGAGGATGAAGAAGAGACTTCTCCAGTTTCTGCTCTTTAGGGACAGGCTAGATGACATCAGCTTCTAGAAGCTTCCTGGAACTCTGGGTCCAGAGCTGAGGGAGGGGTCACCACGGTGATATTTGACACCAGGATTGTCCTGAGAAATCTAGGATGCAAAATAGCCATCACCATGCGGGATATAAAGACACACAAGCCAAGCCCCTCAGTGCAGACCGCTCATAGTCTAAGATCAAGCAAGGTTTTCCCAATCGCAAAGTCGTGTGCTTTGAAGATTTCTCTTTCTGACGACCTGATCACAAACTTCTCTGAACTGTCTTTCCTCAAAATGCAATGAATTTAAAAAAATTGCAGTGAATAAATAAGACCCAAAGTTTTTTTGTTGATCTTATGAATGTTTTCCAAAACGTGTTACCGCTGGTGTCACACAAGATAATTCTCAAAGTCCCATGGCATAAACACAGAAAAGAATAATTATGTCTTCTTCTTGATTGGTATTGGGGGAAAAAATGTAAGTAGCACACAAACCCATGGTTTCACAGATAGTTCTGCTTAGGTTGAAACAAAAGTTGATGCTGTAAACTTTAAAACAGTTTAAGATACTCAAAGAATTTAGTTAAGAAGCACAGTGGTCCTTGCATTTGGCAAAAATCTGAGTACTAGAGGGCCTGCTTTTTGGGAGATGGTTTTATAAGAGGGGCTGGGATGGACTTGTCACACTTTTTTGAAACACGACTCGTCCTGAAAGATTATCTGAGAGCTCCCAGACCAAGCCCCTCTTTTGCAAAGAGGTCCCTATGTTCAGCTTCAGACCGAGACCTGCCACTTAACTTCCAAGGGAGTCCCTTCATTTTTAATGAGGGTCATGATTCCACTCTGATGACCTTCGCCAGTTGTCTGAGGATCAGAGGAGATGATATATTGATGCACATGGAAGTGGCTTGAGTTGTTTGTGGTTTGCTTGAAGCAAAGGAAGGCTGAGGGAGAGGCTGGATTCCTCACTTTAATCTTGATGGGTTATGATTAAGCAACTCTGTGCAATGAGCTGCTGCAGGCTTTGGCAATACAATGGGAAATTTCCCTGTCTTCAGAGGAGGTTATCATCTAGCGTTGGGGGTGACAAGTCCAAGAATGCAAGCTCCAGGAGCAGGGCCATAAGATGTGGTTTCAGAGAAGCCCACCATATGTGGTGTGCAAAGGTTTCCTTAATCTTGTGGTGTTGGAGATGGGCTTGGGAGGATATTTCAAATTCCCCAAGCAGTGATGGTTCCAGAAAGGTCAGGCAATAAGGAACAGTGAGAGAGTAGGCAGAGGTTAGCTGGATCTGGTGGCACACACCTATATTCCCAGCTACTCGGGAGGCTAGGGCAGGAGGATTGCTTGAACCTGGGGCTTTGAGGCTGCCACTTTAAGGCTGCTGACACTTTGAGGATGTGGTGAGCTATGATTGTTCCACATACTCCAGCCTGGGAGACAGAGTGAAACCCATCTCTTAAATTAAAAAAATAAATATATATATGGGCTGGGCGCAGTGGCTCACACCTGCAATCCCAGCAGTTTGGGAGGCCAAGGTGGGCAGATTGTGAGGTCAGGAGATCGAGACCATCCTGGCTAACACGGTGAAACCCTGTCTCTACCAAAAATACAGAAAAATTAGCCAGGCATGGTGGCACACACCTGTAGTCCCAGCTACGCAGGAGGCTGAGGCAGGAGAATGGTGTGAACCCGGGAGACAGAGCTTGCAGTGAGCCGAGATTGCGCCACTGCACTCCAGCCTGGGTGACAGAAAAAAAAAAAGTATATATTTTTAAAAAAAGGTATAATTTTTAAAAAGAAAAGGCAGAGATTGTGAGCAGGGACCCTGCTGGAGGAGAAGTGGGTGCCTGGTTTGTCTTCAGTGCTGGGTACATGAAGGGAGGGAGATGGAGCAGGGAGGGATGAGCAGGGCCAGTGTGCAGCCAGCTTCCCTTCCACATCCCCAAGAATGTGGCTAAGGAGGCAGGTGTGAGGATGCTTATGGAGCATTATTGGAATAGAATATCCAATGATAGATAAGAAACAGAGAAAAGGAAAAGTGGAAGCAACTTACATATCCATCAGCCATTTTGCAGAATGTTTTACAGCAGTTAAAAAGAACAAGGGGCCGGGCGCGGTAGCTCAAGCCTCTAATCCCAGCACTTTGGGAGACCAAGGCAGGCAGATCATTTGAGTTCAGGAGTTCAAGATCAGCCTGGTCAATCTAGTGAAACCCCATCTCTACCAAAAATACAAAAATTAGTTGGGCGTGGTGGTGTGCGCCTGTAATCCCAGCTACTTGGGAGGCTGAGGCACAAGAATCACTTGAACCTGGGAGATGGGGGTGGTAGTGAGCCGAGATCGTGCCACTGCACTCCAGCCTGGGTGACAGAGCAAGACTCTGTCTCAAAAAAAACAAAAACAAAAAAACGGAAAGCAAGGTTTATCCATTGTACCCATATGGAAAGTGCTTTATGGCATTACTGAGTTTAAAAAAAGAACAACCAGAAGAAGTATATGTGGGAAAATGTATTATTCATATAAACATAAACAGAAATTCTTGTTGTATTTTCTGTGGCCTCACATGTTTATATGAGGAACAATGTCTGGAGGGAGACTTCGGAGTAGGTCTGTCTGGTTGTCTCTGATGGGAGGGGAGGGAAGGAACTGGATTGAAAGGATACAATCTTATCTCAAGTCTTATCTGTAACCAAGAGAGGATCTTCATGAATTACAATATATAATGCACTCATTTTCCCTGAGCTTGGTAAGCAATGGAGGTTGTGCAGGTGTGAGGATGGGGAGAGATGATGCGTTTGACTGTGGTGGGGGTCAGAGACTCTGTGGATAGACCAGTTAGGAACTGTTTTGGAAATCCAGAGACAAGGAAATGGTAACCAATCTGAGCAGGTGTTGTCCAGTCCCCATGAAGCATCCCCCTTGGAACATCACATTGCAGATGCCAATGAACATAATGTGTTTCCAGTCTGGTTGCTGTTCACGGGGGTTAACCGTGGCCAGGTGTGGTGGCTCAGGCCTGTAGTTTTAGAACTTTGGGAGGCTTAGGCAGGAGGATTGCTTGAGCACAGGAGTTTGAGACCAGCCTGGGCAACATAATGAGACCCTGTTTCTACAAAAAAAAAAAAATAGAAAAATGAGCCAGGCATGGTGACACGCACCAGTAGTCCCAGCTGCTCTGAAGGCTGAGGTGGGAGGATCGCTTGAGCCCAGGAGTTTGAGGCTGCAATGAGCTGAGATTGCACCACTGCCCTCTAGCCTGGGTGACAGAGCAAGACCCCATCTCTTTGAAAAAACAGAAACAAAAAAAAAACTAACAAACCCATGCTGACCACTCCCTTCCACTGTGAAGCGAAGGGTTCTGTTTCTCTCCTAGAACTGATGGAGGAGAAGCTTTGGGGTCCCAGTTGTCTTATAGTGGACATTTGTCTTTGGAGTGGGGATGGGAGCTGCTCTAACTCATCACAGTGTTGCAGCCTTGAGGTCCTCATCTGTCCCAGAATGTGTGCTTCGTAACTGTTGCATGAATAAAATGGTGTCTGCTGAAGGGTGACAGGTGCATTCTGAAGACAGTAGGCAGATGCCAGTGGGAACAAAGAATTGGATTGTGGGGTGCTGCAGGGGGCTGTGTACAGACATGTGGAGGGTCAAGGGGATGCAGTTTGCAAACTGACTCCCAGGCTGTGACATTTTTTTCCAGAGAGAATCCTTAATTCCTGAACTTGGGAGTTCTGTGACAGGTCATCTGTGCTGATTTATTCCTCATGTGTTCATTCTAACATTTATTGGCCACGTACTATGAGCCGGGCAGTGAACAAAAATAGACTCGGCCCCTGTAATGGAATTTATCTAGCAGTGGATGGAAGATCGTCTATGGGAGGGTCAAGAGAAACCCAAATCTTTTTTTTTTTTTTTGAGACAGGATCTCGCTGGGTCACCCAGGCTAGAGTACAGTGGTGCCGTCATAGCTCACAGCAGCCTCAAACACCTGGGCTTAAGTGATCCTCTGTCCTCAGCCTCCCAAAGTGCTGGGATTACAAGCGTGAACCACTGTGCCCAGCTGAAACCCAAATCTTTTAAGGGTCTTTGCCCTTGTCTGTCTAGGGTACAGAAGAAAACTGAAAAACCCCTTTCTTTCCTGCTCCCTCATTTACTTCTCTGAATATATTCAGATCATGAGATGATACGATCTTTTGAGTAAAATGTGGCAAGCTAGCCTTGAATCCTCTCTCTTATTACTGCGGAAAGTGTGTTGAAATTCAGATGAATGGTCATGAGCCCTAAAGCCCAGGGCCTAGAGCGCAGGAGAGGCTGAGAGCAGTAGAGCAGGCTGGTCTTTGAGCCACCAGTGGTGACCTCTCAGTATACACCACCACCACCCTTCCCTGGCTTACAGTGGAAGCCTGGAGCGGTCCTCTGTCTCTTCATGCAAACCTTCAGTCCTTCTGGAATCCATCCCCTCTCTTCATCTCAGTGGATTCTATTTTGGCCCAGACCGCTGCCATCTTTTGCCTTGACAATAGCACAAGCTCCATGACCTCCGTCCCCGCAGCCACTCTGGTCTTGAGGTCCATTTTCCGTATGCATCCAGAAGGATCTGATAGAGACGCAAAGCTGACCAAGTCACTTCCCCTGCCCCACTTAAAATTCTTCAGTAGTTTCAGCTGTTCCTAAGCAAAAACCAGGCCTTACATGATCTAACTTTGAGGTCCTTGGCTGGCTGCCCCTCAGACTCTCCTGGGCAATCTGGATAGAATGCTGATTTCCAGTCCCCGCCTGAGAATGATGATATCAGAATCTCTGGAGGCAGGGGCCAGGGCACAGGGGGTTTCAGGTGCCCCAGTGCGGTTGGTGGTGAGACGTACTGGTCTAACTAACCCCTTCTCTGGACTCATCACTCTCCCCTGTTGCTTTCTACTCTAGCCCACTCTTTTTTCTTAGTTCCTGCAACTCTTTTTTTTTTTTTAATTTGAGACGGAGTCTTGCTCTATCGCCAGGCTGGAGTGCAGTGGTGCGATCTCAGCTCACTGCAGCCTCCGACTCCCTGGTTCAAGCGATTCTCCTGCCTCAGCCTCCCAAGTAGCTGGAACTACAGGCGCATGCCACCATGCCCGGCTACTTTTGGTATTTTTAGTAGAGGCAGGGTTTCACCATGTTGGCCAGCCTGGTCTCTATCTCTTGACCTCATGATCCGCCTGCCTCAGCCTCCCAAAGTGCTGGCATTACAGGCATGAGCCACCGGGCCTGGCCATTTCCTGCGTCTCTTAATCCTCTCTCACCACTGCTTCTACCTGCTCTTTCCCTTGTCATTCTTCTTCCATGTTCCCTTCCTCTCTCTGTCCAGCTAATTCTCTTTATCCTTTAAGACCTTTAAGACTCATACCAGGCCAGGCATGGTGGCTCATGCCTATAATCCCAGCACTTTGGGAGGCGGAGGCAGGAGGATTGCTTCAGGCCAGGAGTTTGAGACCAACCTGGGCAAGATAGTGAGACCCCATCTGTACAAAAAATAAAATAAAAATTAGCCAACCAGCCGCGGTAGCTCATGCCTGTAATCCCAGCACTTTGGGAGGCCGAGGTGGGCGGATCACTTGAGGTTAGGAGTTCGAGACCAGCCTGGCCAATGAAGAAACCCTGTTTCTACTAAAAATACAAAAATAAGCCGGGTATGGTGGTGCATGGCTTATAGTCCCAGCTACTCGGGAGGCTGAGGCAGGAGAATTGCTTGAACTCAAGAGGCAGAGGTTCCAGTGAGTTGAGATCACGCCACTGCACTCAAGCTCTGGGTGACAGGGCAAGACTCTGTCTCAAAAATAAAATGAAATAAAAATTAGCCAGGTGTGGTGGTGTGCACCTGTAGTCCTAGGTACTCCAGAGGCTAAGGCGGGAGGATCGCTTGAGGCTAGGAATTCAGGGCTATGGTGAGCTGTGATTGTACCACTGCACTCCAGCCTGGGTGACAGAGTGAGACTGTCTTTAAAAAAAGAAAAAAAAAAGACTCACCATTTTTTCAGGGATGCTTTCTAGCCTTAAGTTAAGTCAGATTTTCTCCTCTGCCATTAGTTCTGATGGTATTTGTTTAAGCCCAGCAAGGGCTGGCAGGCACAGGGACCATCAATTCCTATCCAGTAGTTCCCCAGGGCACCCCAGTAACCGTCATAATGTATCCCCAGCGTCTCAGCGGACCCAGGGGAGGAGTGGGAGAAGGGAGACCCCAAGTCTTGGGTGACCATTGAGCTGGAGGCTGCAGGGGCAGCGGGTTTGGAAGCCCTGAGAAGTCACTAGGGTCAGGGCAGCTGCTCCCTCTCCCTCCTGCAGTTGGCTCTGTCTGGAGCCACATCAGGCCCGAGTGGCATGATCAGCATCCGTTTATACCAGTGTGACACGGGGTCACATTCTTCCCAGACCAGAGCCTGAGAGAGGCTTAATCATCAACACACCCTGAGTGGGGTCTGCACGCCCGCAGGCATTTGGAAATGACTGCTGTAGCATACAGGCGATGTTAAAGACTGTATTATGCTTGTGTTCAGTGTATTACTTAAATGTCTCTTGGCAAGTGATGCTGATTTTCCATTTACAGTGTAATGCGTGTTTAAAAAATGAATCGGGCTGGGTGTGGTGGCTCATGCCTGTAAACCCAGCACTTTGAGAGGTTGAGGTGGGAGGATCACTTGAGCCTGGGAGTTCAAGACCAGCCTGGGAAACCTAGGGAGACCCCCATCTCTACAAAAAATAAAAAAAATTATCCAGGTGTGGTGGCATGCATCTGTAGGAGGCTGAGGCAAAAGGATCACCTGAGCGCAGGAGGTCAAGGCTGCAGCAAGCTGGGATCATGCCACTGCACTCCAGCCTGGGAGAGTGAGACCCTGTTTTAAAAAACAAAGAACAGAACAGAATAAATATTTTAAAAATGAATCAATTTAAGCTTAATGTGTTTTAAGGAAAACTGTGAGTAATGAGTAGAACAGGTGGTGCACCCACAGAAATGGTCACAGTGGGGCCCCACCCAGGTCCCATTTGCTGAATCATGTACCCATCACCTCTGGCTGTCATAGGTGCAGGCTTCAGATGACTTTCTTTTTGGTTTCACCCAAGAGTATCCCTTAGAAAATCCCTAGCACAGCTGGGGCGGTGGCTCACGCCTGTAATCCCAGCACTTTGGAAGGCCAAGGTGGGTGGATCACCTGAGGTCAGGAGTTCTAGACCAGCCTGGCCAACATGGTGAAACCCCATCTCTACTAAAAATACAAAAAATTAGCGGGGCGTGGTGGCGGGCACATGTAATCCCAGCTACTCAGAAGGCTGAGGCAAGAGAATTGCTTGAACACGGGAGACAGAGGTTGCAGTGAGCCGAGATTGCGCCAACGTACTCCAGCTTGGGTGATAAGAGTGAAACTCCATCTCAAAAAAGAAAAGAAAAGAAAATCCTAGCACAGGAATCTGCACCCCAGCCTTTGCTTCTAGGTAACCGGACCTAAGGTGGTGATGCTTAGGGAATGCGGCTTTAATCCGACCATCCTCTTGGTCTGTCTGGGAGGAACTGTGGCCCAGTGAGCAGGTGCCATTTGCCCCAGGTTACCCTGTGACTCCCTGGCAGGGCCAGTTGGAGGCAACAAAAGATAAAGGAAGATGCACCAACGACTTTTCTTCACTCGCTGGTGTGTCAGTGGGACCGGGTTTACCACTCTAGCAGCAGGGTCTTGGTGTTGGGAAAATAAGTCTGTTCTCTTTCCCAGGAGGCATGAAAAAAGGATTTAGTTCTCTCTGTGGAACCAAGCAATCTGAGAGGCACCTGTGGATACACATGTAAATATATTTTATATATATATATGTGTGTATAAGCTATAGTTGACCTCAATTCATCAGGAACATGAGGCAGCTGGTGCTTTGAATGTTTTCATTTAAGGGCCAAGGGGAGTGGTTTGCAAACTTTGCTGTTTATTGGAATCACTGGGCATCTTTTAGCACCTATTAGTGGGGGCCGTCCCCAGAGGTTCGGATTTAATTGGTTTAAAGTAAAGCCCCAATGCTATACCCTTCTACTTCCTGCGGCCTGATTTCTCTGCAGCCCTGGTATTGCTGTAAATTGATCACGTCTAAGCCTTTGCTGTATTTTCTGTGTCTATCTTCCTTTATTCCATAGCTCTGGCCTTCCTGAGGCAAGATGGTGGGGAAGGGTATGACTGTTCCACTCCCAGCTCTGCCACTTACCGGGGGTATGACCTTTGACAAGGTACCTAACCTTGCTACCCCTCCGTTTTCTCATCTGTAAAAGGGGGGTTGCAATGAACCCAAGCAGACAGTATTCTGGTGGAGACTAGCTTGAACGCCTCAATTCTTCCGTTTCCCCTTGCTTTTGTGGTATCTCATGCTGCACACAGCGTGAGTCCATGTACAACCCTAGTAGGATATAAATCAAGAAGAGCTTTGTTTTGCTGTATGAGGGTGTTAGGGCCCTGGCAGTCCTCTTTGGGGAAACGCAAGTCTCTCCACTTTGCCTTTTCCTCAGGAGGTCTTAGGGCTCCTGAATAACCAGTGTCCCGTCCTGCTAAAGCCTCACTTTGGACTTGACCCTCCACACCTGGCCTTACCTTGAGTTTCCTGGCCCTCCCTGGGCTGTGGACCGAATGCCTGGCTCTCCCACCCTCATGTGTTCCAGAGCCTGGTCTGAGCCCCTTCTCCCCCTGCCTCAAGCATCCTCACTGTGTTTTTACCACAGTTTCCAAGCAGATCATGAGCCATGGAATTATTCATTCTCCCTGCCCTCAGAGGAGTCAGAGAGCTGGAGGCCGTGGGAAGAGAATGCTATACTGTCATCTCGAGGCTTGAGGCTTCTTGACGAGACCTGGCATGGGGAGGAGAATGCTCCTGAAAACAGCATTCCTCACTCCACTGATAATGACTTCAGTATCTGCTGTGGGCTGGGCACTGTGCTGGGCACCAGGACAGAGCAGTGATGAGACAGACATAAATCCCTGCCCGCTGGGAGCTTCCACTCCAGAGAGGCAAGACAGAAAAAAGAAGTGCACAGAGATAAATAAGAAAATAGCATGTAATGTTTAGTGATTCAGGAGCTGAAGGCAAGCAGGTCACATAGACCAGAGAAGCCAGGGAGGCTTCTCTGCTGACTGAGGAGTTGGGGCTGAATGAAGAGAAGAAGTCAGTTACATAAAGATCTAAGAACGTTCCAGAAAGAGGGATCTGCACACGCAAAGGTCCCACTACTCTGAGGGGTGGGAGATGAGCTTGGTTTGTTGGGGAAAAAGAAGGGGCACTGATTTGAGGCATGAAACCAACCTCACATTTTTTTTTAGCTCTCTGTGAGGGCCGGGACCCTGTGGTCTATGTCTCTCTGTCTTCCCATAGTGCCTGCAAAGAGCCTTGCATGCTGTGTGTACTCAGCAAACACACTGATGGACAGGTAGCCACCTGGGAAAATGGGGACACACACGCCCCACCTCTTGGGGCATTCAGAGAAGTGGAGAAATGGCTTCCTGGTTGGAGACCACTGAAGATAGAACTGGAATCAATGGAAGAGAGATCCCTGTTGAATGCTGTCCCAGGCCCTGGAGGGTAGCTGATCAGTTGTTGCTGTGGCATGGTCTGAGGGTTGAGAGGGTTCCCAGCCCAGACCAGCCCTTTCCAACTCAAGACCCTGGTTCCTGACCCATGGTTTCCACCCTCCCTCACATGGCAGAGGCAACAGAGGCTATCCTTCTTGCATTAGACCCAGGGGGACAGAGGCTTTAAATACCAGCTTCCAGTGAACTCAGAATTTCCTGGTTTTTAAAAGCTTTGTTTAAGGAGGGTTTTGTTTTGTTTTGTTTTGACAGGGTCTTGCTCTGTTGCCCAGGCTGGAGTACAGTGGTTCAATCATAGCTCACTGCAGCCTCAAACTCCTGGGTTCGTGCAACCCTTCTGCCTCCGCCTCCTGAGTCTCTGGGACTCCAGGTGTGTGCCACCACACCTGACTAATGTTTTGATTTTGTAGAGATGGGATCTTGCTCTGTTGCCTGGGGTGGTCTCAAACTTCTGGCTTCAAGCTATCCCCCCACCTCTGCCTCCCAGAGTGTTGGGATTATAGGTGTGAGCCACTGTACCTGGCCTGTTTAATGAGTTTCTGAAAGCGCACTATTCGTTGTATTTTCGTGTATTCACAGATATATGCGACTATCACCACAGACAATTTTAGAATATTTTCTTCACCTCCAAAAGAAATTGTATACATTTTAGATATCACTTCCCCATTTTCCTATCCTCCTTCAGTTCTAATCAGCCAAGAATCCACTTTCTGGCTTTTCTTTTCTTTTCTTTTCTTTTCTTTTTTTTTTTTTTTTGAGACGGAGTCTCACTCTGTCACCCAGGCTGGAGTGCAGTGGCGTGATCTTGGCTCACTGCAAGCTCTGCCTCCCGGGTTCACGCCATTCTCCTGCCTCAGCCTCCCGAGTAGCTGGGACTACAGGCGCCTGCCACCACGCCTGGCTAATTTTTTTGTATTTTTAGTGGAGATGGGGTTTCACCGTGTTAGCCAGGATGGTCTCCATCTCCTGATCTCGTGATCTGCCCACCTCAGCCTCCCAAAGTGCTGGGATTACAGGCATGAGCCACCGCGCCCGGCCAAATCTACTTTCTTTCTATGGTTTTGTCTCTTCTGGACAGTTCATCTAAATAGAATCATAGAATATATGGCCTTTTGTGCTTGACTTCTTTCACTTAGCATAATATTTTCTTTTTGTTTGTTTGTTTATGTTTTGTTTTGTTTTGTTTTGTTTGAGACATAGAGTCTCACTCTGTCGCCCAGGCCGGAGTGCAGTGGCGCAGTTTTGGCTCACTGCAACCTCTGCCTCCTGGATTTAAGCGATTCTCCTGCCTCAGCCTCCAGAGTAGCTGGAACTACAGGCGCCCACCACCACACCTGGCTAATTCTTGTGTTTTTAGTGGAGACCAGGTTTCACCATATTGGCCAGGCTGGTCTCAAACTCCTGACCTTGTGATCCGCCTGCCTCGGCCTCCCAAAGTGCTGGGATTACAGGTGTGAGCCACCTCCCCGAGCCCACTTAGCATAATATTTTGAAGGTTCATCCACGTTGTGGTGTGGATCAGTGCTTTGTTCCTTTTTATGGCTAATACTTCATTGCATGGATGTACATATCCTATTTATCTATTCATCCGTTGATGGATGTGTGAGTTGTTTCCATCTTTTGGCAATTGTGAATAATGCTATAAACGTTCATGTGCAAGCTTTTTGTGGACGTCTGTTTTCATTTCTCTTGGGTGTATAGCCAGGATGGAAATTGCCGGGTCACAGGGTGACTCTGTGTTTCATTATTTGAGGACTGACAGATTTTCCCAAGTAGCTGCACCATTTTATCTTCCTACCAGCTGTCTGTGAGGGGTCGACTTCTCTGCTTCCCCAGGTTTTAATTTAAGGCCTGTCCTGATACCTAGCTCACAGGAAGCTTCCAGTGGGGAAATTCTTATAGGTCTAGACCAGGTTCCTAGGGGCCAGGGCTCCTGGGTCTAAGCTAGGCCCTGCCAGAGCTTCTGGGACAGGCTGGGCCCAGGGCAGTGGGCTGGGTGAGGTGGAAGGAAGTGAGGGCACCCGCTTTGTGGCTTCCTGGTTGGAGACCACTGAAGACAGAACTGGAATCAATGGAAGAGAGATCCCTGTTTAATGCTGTTTTCTACACAGTGGAATTCATGATGCTGGGGTGATTTTAGGTGGCTCTGTCATTAAGTGACATTAAATCACTCAGTGGGAAAGCAATTCCCTTTTCAGTTCTCTTTCAGTTCTTCTGATTCCATCAACGGGGAATCTTAGCTGAGGCTAAGGTGTTTAGTGCCTCTTTAAGTCTAGTTTCCCTTCTTTAACTTAGAGCAGGTCTGCAGCTTAGTTCCTATGGCAGGGAATAGCTTTGAACCAGAATTTGTGAACTTTGGGGGTAGGGGGTATTTATTTCACAATTAATTTCTATTTATGGCAAATGATGCTGATTTTCCATTCCCAGGGAGCCAAAAGATTTCTTTTTAAAATACATGTATTTATGTTAGAAAGTGGGTTGATTTAAGGACAATTATGAAGGAAAATCTTCCAGCTGTACTCGAGAAGGTAGTAGACAAATGACTGAAGTTTGGGAACCCTTGTTCTGGAGCTTAGGGTCCAGTAATCAGATGTGGTCTTGGCAATGGTGAGGTCCCCAGTCCCGGGGCATGTTCAGATGGAAACTGGATGCTAGACAAATAATCCAGGCAGAGGCTGGGGGTGGGGTGTTCTCATGATCACACCAGCGCCTTTCAGCTGAGACTGCATGAGTGCGTGATTCCCATTGTGTTGAGTCGGTTTCCCAATTGCACAGCCGGACAATGTCATTGAGCAGATGCAACATCATCAGAAGCACTCCAGTGGGATGGGCAAGAGGTTGAGAGGTTGCCTTTCTTTCCAGCATGGTCACCTCATAGTCCCCTAGGCATGCTAGCAGGGAAATGTTACTGTGGGATTCCAAGTTCATGGGAATGACTTCCCATGGTACTGGCTCAGCATCTGCCCTGGTGTTAAATTTTTCATGGTGGTATCACTTCCTGTTGGATCCCTCCCCACCTCAAGTCCCCAGTTAAGGGACAACCTTCCAGCTCTCGGGTTGGTGAGCCCCTATGGCCTGGGTACCCTGAGAGAGTGATGCT
Source organism: Rhinopithecus bieti (assembly GCF_001698545.2). NCBI lineage: Eukaryota > Metazoa > Chordata > Mammalia > Primates > Cercopithecidae > Rhinopithecus > Rhinopithecus bieti. Next base: position 858,219 of record NW_016809864.1, on the reverse strand, counting down.
GTATTAGTCAGTGTTCTGCAGAGAAACCAAAGGGGTGCATATATATTTACAGAGAGAGTTTGTTTTAGGGAATTGGCTCATGGGATTATGGAGGCTGGCAAGTTCAAAATCTGCTGTCCCACCCTTGACCTCAAGTCTGAAGGTCATTTGCTGGCAGAATTCCGTCTTGTTCGGAGGAAGTCAGCCTCTTGTTCTACCCGGCCTTCAACTGATTGGATGAGGCCCATCCCATTAGGGAGGGCAGTCTGCTTGACTCAGAGTTCACTGATTGGAATGTGAATCTCATCCCAGAACACCTTCATAGAAACACCGTGACCCAGACAAGTTGACTTATTAAGTGAACTATCTGAGATGCTTTTGTTGGACCACACACATAACATTAAGTAACATAGAATACCTTTCAAATCACTCCCTTTTAAATTCTCTTTCATCTCTTCAAAGAGGAAATTTCAGTTTTGTGCAAATATGTCTTTAAAAGTTCCCAAACATGTGTGACATCCTGTTTTAGCAAAGAAATAGAAACCCAGCCTTGGACTTGGAGCTTTTGAGCAGCAAGAGCTTGGAGCTGGAATTTAATAACAATGTTTTGTTTTCATTGTATTTATTCTTTCCGGCACCTTCTATTTATGGCAGGTGATGCTGACTTTCCATCTCAGTTGCAATATAAGGTTTCCTTTTATAAAAATATAAGTTTAAAAAGTGAGTGAGCTAAGCAGGAATGGCAGATTTGGGGAAATGTCGACATAAGAGTCGCTGGGACAGTGCCTGAAATGTCCCCTACTTGTCCACATGCTCTGAGCTGTCTGTTTGCATTTCCTTCCCTCCTGGAGGCTGCCCTGGTGGTTTATTTCCATTTGGTGGCTTCCTTTCTGAGAATGGTGGTAGTCGATGTGGATGGGAGGAGAGAACACTAGCTTTCTGGGGAAGAAAAAGGCCTGGGGGTGTCTGTTCTATGACAGAGTCATTGACTATGATGCTGGCAGCGATTGGTAATGAGGCAGGAGGTGGGACTGGGAGGTAGGGCTCACACATCAGACCACCAGACTAGCTAAAATAGGGACAGGGCAGAAGTACCTTTTTTTTTTTTTTTTTTTTTGAGACAAAGTCTCACTTTGTCGCCCAGGCTGGAGTGCAGTGGTACAATCTTGGCTCACTGCAACCTCCACCTCCCAGGTTCAAGCGATTCTCCTGCTTCAGCCTCCTGAATAGCTGGGATTACAGGTGCCTGCCACCACGCCCAGCTAATTTATGTATTTTTAGGAGACACAGGGTTTCACCATGTTGGCCAGGCTGGTCTCAAACTCCTGACCTCAGGTGATCCACCCACCTCAACCTGACAAAGTTTTGGGATTACAGGCATGAGCCACTGCACCTGGCCACCGTAAGACATGTCCACGCAGAAGTGACTGCACGTTTCCATGGCAACTGCCTGATGCCTCATTTTTCCTAGACATTTATGCATTACCCACCCCCTAATTGGCATATACTTAAAAGTGGTGAACTACCTCCAGGCATACTGCCTATGGGGTAGCCCTGCTCCCCAGGGAGCAGTCCCTCTGCTGCTGTTGTACACTGCCACTTTAATAAAAGTTGCTAACACCACTGGTTCACCCTTGAATTCTTTCCTGGGTGAAGCCAAGAACCCTCTGGGTGAAGCCCCAATTTGGGGGCTCGCCTGCCCTGTGTCAGTAACACTTCATAGCATTTGCTACATGCCAGATGCTGTTCTAACTACTTTCACTTCATTATCTCCCAACAGTTCAGGGAGTAGGGATACCAATGTCATCTCCACTTTAGAGATAAGAGGAGGAATAGGGACACTTAGTGGTTAAGTTGCTAGTCTACAGTCCAGTCAGTCTGGCGTAAGTCTGTGCTCTTACCTCATTTCACTCAAATTACTTCCTGTTCATATTCTACCCTGTGGCTGCTTCCTATATTAACTTCCTGGTTAGCCAGGTGAGGCCCTGGTTTCCTAGTCTTGAAACTCCTTGGGCCTGGCTGAGTTGTTGACAGTGATGCACAGTCTTTAACTTGCCAGCAAAGATCCATCTATAAAAATGATACATCTTGTCACTTATGAAAGAGGAAAAAGCTGCTGGGTTCATGCCTATAATCCCAGCACTTTGGGAGACCAAGGCGGGTGGATCATTTGAGGTCAGGAGTTTGAGAACAGCCTGGCCAACATGGTGAAACTGCATCTCTACTGAAAATACAAAAATTAGCTGGATGTGGTGGTGCATGCCTGTAGTTCCAGCTACTTGGGGGACTGAGGCAGGAAAATCACGTGAATGCCGGAGACAGAGGTTGCAGTGAGCTAAGATTGTGCCACTGCACTCCAGCCTGGGTGACAGAGTGAGACTCTGTCTCAAAAAAAAAAAAAAGAAAAAAGGAAAAAGAGGAAAAACTGTTAAATCAAGAGTGACTGATGGGCCTGGGGATTACTTGAAAGTCACCAAGACAAGGTGCTCTGTGAAGGAAAGAATAGTCCTAAACTAATGGGTGTGAGGCTGGGGAACACCTTATATTTGACACCTGCCTCACCCCAAGCAGCGTAATCCACATCAACCTAACTCTCACACTGACATGCTGTGTGCCTGTAGGTATATCATTAACCCTCTCTGGGCTGCAGTGTGGTTTTACTGGGTGGTGTAATTATAGGAGCTCCTTGGATGACAGCAGCCAGCAGTGAGCCCTTTAATTGTCAGGGTCAGGCAGCAGTCATTGGCAGGATAGCAGTTATTAGCTGCTCTGTGAAAGCTGCACAAACTAGCAAACATTTAACAAGTATTTGCTGAGCAACCTTGGGCACAGGGGAAGGTCAATGAGTCATGGTTTCTGTCCTTGAGGAACTCTGAATCTAATAAAGCAGCATCTCCACTGTATCAGTTAGCTCTTGCTGGGTAACAAACCACCCCAGAATGTAATGGCTTAAAATAGAAAACATTGATTTTGTTCATGATTCTGTAGGTGGGGAATTTGGGCTGAGTTCAGCCGGGTGGTTTTTCTGATCTCAGCTGGGCTTATTCATGTGTCTGTGGTCAGCTAGTGGGTCAGCTGGGGGCTGGCTGGTCTAGGGTGTCCTTCACCAAAGTGTCCTTCACTTGTCTGTCTTCCAGGTGGTATCTTACCTTCCAGCAGACCAGCCTGGGCTTGTTCACACAGTTACTGGGCAAGAGAGAAAAAGAGGACATGCATGAGGCTTCTTGAAGCTTTGGCTCAGAATTGGCACAATGTCACACTTCTGCCACCTTTTATTGATAAAAAAAAAAAAATCTCAAGGCCAGCTGATCCTCAGCAGGTGGAGAAATAGATTGTACCTCTTGACGGGAAGATTTGATCTGCTAAAATTTTGTTTAAATTTTTTTCACTTGTGCACATGTGGGCTATTGGTCTGTCTTTCCCTTTCTTGTGTAATGTCTTTGTCTGGTTTTGGAATCAAGGCAATGCTGGCTTCACAGAATGAGTTGGGGGTGTCCCCTTCCCTTCAATTTCTTGGAACAGTTTGTTTAGAATTGGTATTATTCTGCATTAAGTGTTTGGCAGAATTCACCCATGAAGCCATCTGTGCCTGGAGTTTCCTCTATGAGAAGAGACTCCAGGCCCTGGATAAACCTTTTTTTCTCCTTTTATTGCCAGATTTTAAAGAAAAATCTAGCTTTATGTTTTGACTTGTTATTAGCCCTTTAGCTCCTTGAAATCTGACTCCTTTAGTCATTCATTCAACACATATTCACTGAGCACCATCTATAAGGAAGACGTGTTCTAAGTGCTGGGAATACTGTCATGCAAAAACATGCCAGGCCCCTGACACTGTAGCAGGCAGATACGTAATATCCAAGTAAACAACTACAGGGTAACATCAGGCCCTGAGAGATGCTACACGGAGAAAAATAAAGGGCTTTAGTTCACTTCCCTAAAATTGTGATTGCCGAGTCGACCAATGAGCTAATTCTCCCTCCTTGTCCCATTTTTCTAGTCTTTTCTCTCTTGGCTTCTGGGTCCCGCCATGTGCTCTTGGTTGTCCTCCCACCTCTGTGCCTACTCCTCCGTCTCCTTCTCTGGCTTTCTCTCTTCCATCCTTTCTTCTCCCTTAATGCTTTCTCCCTGGGCAGGATTTCTCATCTCCATGGGCAGGATTACCAGTGACTTTGTCTGCCATCTGTGTACCCATGACACCAGCATTCCTGTTTCCAGCCCATTTTCTCCTGAGTGACAGTCCTGACTATATTTCCAACCACCTGAACACATTTCTACCATGTCACCAATTTCTAAAACCAAATGAACTGTTTCCCTCATCCTTCAAACGTGCTCCTTCTGCTCCCCGTCCCAGTGCAGATCATGGCACTAGAATCCTTGCCCTGTTCCCCAGCCCATCATCAAGTCCTGTTGCTTCTGCTTCTGGAAGCACTCTCTGCTCCCTCCCTTCTGCCCGCCCCTCTGTTCCCACCTCATTTGCTACCCTCATCATTTCTCAACAGGGCTGCTGCAACAGCTTCCCCACAGTTGCCTCCTGCTACTCCATCCTTCTGACTGTGGAATGGTTTTCTTCTAGAATCAGATCATGCCTTTCTGCTTACAAAGCTTCCCCAGCCCCCATGGCCTCCAGGATAACATTCCCTCTCCTTCGTGTGGTCTCCAAGGCCCTTAAACTTCTTGCTCAGTGGAGAGTCCTGGTCCATCCTGGGGCCCAGCCCAGCACATGCTCTCCTCCCAAGTGTGCCACTCTGCACCATGGGGTATCCCGAACTCCTTGCCTGTGATACCCTCTCCCCACCACTCTGCCCATCGTGAGAGACCCAGCTCAGGTGTCGCTTCTTCCATGAAACTGCTGATGCTGCTCCCACCCCAGCAGAAGTGTCTCCCATCGCGTGCCATCACGTCATGTCCATCCGTTTATACACCCTTGCCCTTTAGGGACCCAGAAGTCCGAGGGCACACAGAGCATGCCTTACTCATGCCCAGTACATACTAGGTGCTCAATAAATGCTGGGTGAATAACTGCTCCATTTTTAAAGAACGGGCAATGGGGCAGTGATCAGAAGGCTGGGATTAGAGCTCTGGCTCTGCCACCTGCAAAGTGGATGATGTGAACAAACTCCTTAACTTTGATTTCTCACCCACAAAGTGGGTCGTAGTCCTTGCCCGTCCTTCTGACAGGACTGTCCCCTCACTGACAGGTATCTGCCCTGCATGCAGTGGTGGGAAGAGCCATCAGCCTGGAGGACTCGGGGATGACCTGTGTTCTCTGCTTCCCTTGTCCCCAGTGTGCTTTGCAAAGCATGTTTCCAGGATGTGGGACCTGGAGGAACAACTTAGCAGTGGCCAGCATCTGAAGCTACGTGTGTGGGCCTAGGACTTTGGCTAGATCCCTGATCAGCTCTTAAAGTAACAGGACCCCAAAAGGGAAGGGAAATTCAGATTAACGTGGGCTACATAATGGTTTGTCTGGTGCCAGGCTGCTTGGGTTTAGATGCCAGCTCCAGCTTTTACTAGCCGTGTGACATTGGGGAAGTTGTCTAACCTCTCTAGGCCTTATTTTCTTTACCTGTAAAACAAGGCTGCTGGGCACGGCAGCTCATGTCTGTAAGCCCAGCACTTTGGGAGGCCGAGGCAGGCAGATCACATAAGGTCAGGAGTTCAAGACCTGCCTGGCCAACATGGTGATACTCTGTCTCTACTAAAAGTACAAAAATTAGCCAGGCATGGTGGCAGGTGCCTGTAATCCCAGCTACTCGGGAGGCTGAGGCAGGAGAATTGCTTGAACCTGGAAGATGAAGGTTACAGTGAGCTGAGATGGCACCACGGTACTCCAGCCCGGGCAACACAGCGAGACTCTGTCTCAAAAAAATAAAAATAAAGCAAGGCTAATTAAAACACCTTCATCATAGTGTCTTGGTGAATAATGAATAAATTAATCCAGGCAAAAGGGCTTGGAACTGTGCCCGGGACATACTAGGCAACAAATGTTGGCTATCATTATTGTTGCAATTGTGGTTGTTATTATTCCAAGAGATTGGAAGACCCAGGGCTGCGCAGACAGAATGATCCTCAGTGGCTTCTGCCCTGGGGCACTGCCAAATTCCAGTGTCCCGCCTGTTGCCATTTCCTGAGAGAGCCAAATGCTGACTTTGTGCCCAGAGCTCCAGCCACAGTGAGCATGGAGCTGGGCGGCACAGGGTAAATGGGCTTCCTCCTTCCCCATAACATCTCAGACGCCTGAATATTCCTGGCTGGCTGGTGTCCAGATACTAGGGCAGAAGGCTGGGCTGACCTTTGCCTTCCTGAAAACAGAGGCCAAAGCCACCGTCCCCTCAGAGTGCTCTGGGCAGTAGGAGGGGCCTGGGTTCTGGCCAGCCTGGAGTTGAACCACCAGCCCCGGAGCAAGCCTGGGAGTCATTGCAGGGTGGCCTGGGTGACTGCTCTCCAGCCTGGCCCTCCCCAGGGTTCTGGGCCAGAGCCTTCCTGGCCGTTGGAGCAGGAGCTGTGGGTGGAACACTTCTGAGTTGGGAGATTGCCTCGGACCTCCAGACGCCAAACATCTCAGGTCTGTATGGAAAGGTTCCACACCTCAGGATTGTCCTCTTGCCTACAGTTCCGGGAAAAGGCTCCAACTCAGGCTGGGAATCGGCTGTGGTTTAAATAGTAGGAAGAACTCCCGAGGGTGGGAATGGAGTTGGGCGGACGGAGTGGTCATCTTAACAGCACGTTCTCCCTCCACGGGAAGCCAGCTGGGCTCTCTGACTCTTGTTCCCTGGCACGTAAGGGAGCATGTGCCAAAGTGACTTCCTTTGGCAACAGCAGGCAGGGGCTGGGGCTCACGAGTGGAGATTCGTGTTGCTATGAAGAAGAGGACAGGAGTGGACCCTTACCCTGTCCGTGGGCAGATCCCACAGACTTTTATTTATCCACGAGACCCTCATGGTGACTTCCCACGAGCAACAGCAAACCAAATGTTGCTTCTGGAAGAGGAAGGGCCAGTGAGCTTCCAGAAGGTTGTTTGTGTTTCTCCACACCCGGAGCTAGACGTGCGACACACACACACGCTTTAAGCAAACATTGGACTAAGGCATAGCAGGACGGCACCTCTACTTAGGAAACAGTGAGGATAATTCTCTTTGTTATCTGGGGTCAGGATGGACATTTCTGGGAGCACTATCCTTCTTCCTGTCAAACTATAGAACTTGAAACTCCAGCTGGGCACCATGGCTCATGCCTGTGATCCCAGCACTTTGGGAGGCCAAGGTGGGAGGATGGCTTGAGGCCAGGAGTTTGAGACCAGCCTGGGCAACACAGCAAGACTCCATTTCTACAAAAAATAAAATTAGGCGGGCATGGTGGTGCACAGCTGTAGTCCCAGCTGCTGGGGTGGCTAAGGCAGGAGGATCGCTTGAGCCCAAGAGTTCGAGGTTGCTGTGAGCAATGTTTGAGCCACTGCACTCCAGCCTGGGCGAGAGAGAGAGATCCTATTTAAAAAAAAAACACTTGAAACTCACTGAGCCACAAATGTTCCACTTTGTGTGCAGAATTTCCATAACACCACCCACACTTCCCAGTGTCTCACCCCTTTCTCCTCCCTCTTGTTCCTCCTCCACAGCCCCACTCTCTCCAGTTCTGATGCCCGGAGGATGCTTGTTGCAGCTTGAAAAACCCATTTGCTGTTCTTCTACCCTGGTTATGGGTTCTTATTCCTTTAAAAAGAAATTTAAGTCTGAAGTTGTACTTTCCTGTGTTCTGTATTATTTTATGTGATTATTTTTATGCGTAGCTTTGGGGAGTATTCAGGCCTTGAATGTGAAGACAGCTTACCATGGTACCTACAATGCATCGAATCAAAGTTGGGGCATCCAGGCCATTTAGTGTACTCAGTGAGATCTACCTCACCGAGTTTCTGGATACTCAGAAAAAGTGATTCATTTAGAAATTAATTTCGAAAACAGAATTGAACCCATTCTACCACATGTGCTTAGTTCCTTTTAGATATCAAGGAAAACCTTTATCCATAATCCAAACCAGTCTCAAAGTTAGATCAATAAAGACAGCAAGCACTTCAGCTTGGCCAGTGAGCTAACAGGATGAAAAATGCAGCCAACCCTATGCAGCCTAAAGCATGGGTTTTTTTTGTTTGTTTGCTTTCTGGGTTTTTTTTTGAGACGGAGTCTTACTCTGTCACTCAGGTGGGAGAGTGCAGCAGTGGGATCTCGGCTCAGTGCAACTTCTGCCTCCCGGGTTCAGGCCATTCTCATGCCTCAGCCTCACGAGTAGCTGGGATGATAGGCACCTGCCACCACACCTGGATAATATTTGTATTTTTAGTAGAGACAGGATTTCGCCATGTTGGCCAGGCTGGTCTCGAACTCTTGGCCTCAAGCGATCCGCCCACCTTGGCCTCTCAAAGTGCTGGGATTATAGGCATGAGCCATTGCACCCAGCCTAAAGCATGGTTCTTATTCAGGCCCTCTCTTAATTAGCCCAGTCATCCCTCAACCTTAGCTAATGGGCCAGTGCAGAGAGAGGCTACCTTGACAGATTCCTCCTGTCTGGTACAAAGCTCAGTGGACACAGAGATGATTTGACACTGCCTTGTGCCCTCTCTCCTGATATTAGTTAGGCTGCTGCGTGGTTTTCACCAGGCCCTAGGCATGTGAGTAGGAAAGAGAGTCGTAGAAAAATGCCCTGTATTTGGTAGAAAAATGCCCTGTATTTGGAACTGGAAAACTAGTGAGTTCCAGTCCTGTGAATTTTGGCAAATCGCCCAGAGCCATTAGGAGCCTTGGTTTCTTATCTGTAAAATGAGGATAATGATACCTTGTTCTGCCAGCATCATAAGGTTGACATGAAAACCCGGTGCAAGATGTGTTGTGTAAGCTGAAGCTTGACGTTTAATCATGAAGAATCTCGTTTTCATGTGGCATGACCCCTATGGGAACCCCTTCCCCAGGGATCTGCCTTATCGCCTACTCATCTTGGGGTTATGTTGAACCCCTGTGTCCTGCCCACAGTTAGAAGCGAATTTGCTGTCTTCCCTGAAAAGTGCCACATGTGGATTGCTTGTCCTACTTGTCCTGTGACAGCAGCAGTTGCTGAGTCTGCACCTGGCAGGCAGCAGGGAAAGGCAGAGTCAGGAGAGAGACTGGCTGGAGAATGTGCACTGCAAAGAATCAGGCCAACCACAGGCTTGTAACCAAAACCATACATTTGTTGCATTTGGGGTTCTGCAACAGAAGACTTGAAATTATTTAAAAAAAAAAAAATTGGAAGGAACTGAAGCAATATGGAAAATAGGTGGAACCACAGAGAGGAAGGAAAGACGGAAGGAAGAAAAGAAGGAAGGAAACTAGAAATGCTAGGGGAAAAGGAGTTTTTCAAGGAAAAGTGCAATCATAGTACACTATTTGGCTCTGTAGAGTACAATATTTATATAGCAATCATGTAAATGACAAATTATTGATCTAAATGTAGACTGTATTGAGATGGTGGAAGGAGGGAGATGGGGGACAAATTATGGTGGAAAAGAGAAACCTTTCCCTGAGCAGGAAGTGAATAATTAAGTTAACCAGGAAATAGAAGTTCATGAATATTGTTTGGAAATATGGAGATGGGAAGTAGAGTAGAAGCACCTGCAAAGATTAAAAGTGATTGCTTTGACCAGTTGTGGTGGCTTATGCCTGTAATCTCAGCACTTTGGGAGACTGAGGCAGGAGGATCCCCTGAGATAGGGAGTTCAAGACCAGCCTGACCAACATGGAGAAACCCCGTCTCCACTAAAAATACAGAATTAGGCAGGCGTGGTGGTGCATGCCTGTAATCCCAGCTACTCGGGAGGCCGAGGCATGAGAATCACTTGGACTCGGGAGGCAGAGGTTGTGGTGAGCTGAGATCGCTCCATTGCACTCCAGCCTGGGAAGAAAAACCAAAACTCCATCTCAAAA
>NW_016809864.1:825446-847889 GCF_001698545.2 Rhinopithecus bieti | reverse complement strand
AAAAAAAAAAAAAAAAAAAAAAAAAAAAAAAAAAAAAAAAAAGTGACTGCTTCCAGGTTGTAGGACAGGAGTATGACAGAAGACTGTTTTTTCACCATATGCCTTTTGGTTCTGTTATCTTCTTTAAAAAATCATCATTTTATGTATATCAAAACATTTTTAAAACAGAAGTTCTGCAAATCATAGGACTTTGATTTCTACATAGAAACTTGAACATTTCATCTAGTGTAGTCTCCTACCTTCAGGTGGGTAAATGCGAAAACTCAAGTGGCCTTTTGGAATGTTCTGCTTGGCTCCTGAAGAAACTGAAAAAGGAAAAAAGCAGTTTATATTCCACAGCGAAAGTTACACTTCAAAGTGGCAGAGGCTTTTGGGGAACATCATTGACTCTTGAAAGATTGTCATGGGGCTTCTGAGGGGTCTCCCACTGAGATAGGGTGATTGGAATAGTAGCCGGGAGACCCTGGTCTAGTCCTGACCTTGTTCCTGCTTTGCTGTGAGATGGAGCAAGTCTTGGCTCTCCTTGGTTTCCGTTAATGCCCCCGGACAATAGGGCTTTGAGTTTTCCAAGGGCCTTTACAGCTCTACATTTCTAGAACTGGACAATGATAGCAAATAGCTGTCAGAGGGGGAGAGACAATAAACAACTGAACAAATAAGATGCTTTCAGACCATGCAAATACTCCAAAGAAAATAAACTAGGGGGATGGGCTAAATTATGCTGGAGGGGGCGTGGTTACTTTACATGGTATGCTCAGGGGTGCTTTTCTGGGGAGGTGATGTTTGAATTAAGACCCAGACAATGCCAGAGAGCCAGCTGCTCCAGGGAACCATGTTCCGGGAACCAAGACTAGTTCCCCTAAAGCAGCAGAGCACTGAAGCCTGCAGGCACAAGGGCGGGCGTAGGGGTTGGGGTGTGGTAGGGGAAGGAGATGGATCCGTATTTACTATTACACTTTTCAAAGGGAAAATAACTTTTTGTGAAAGGCAAGGATTAATTCTGATGCCACCTTGGGCTTAGTGGACCAGCCTTCATCCGACACACAGCCCCGGGAGCTGTTTGTTCTTTCGTATCATCAGAGAGGGCAGGATAGAACATGGGTATATGTGGTGGCAAGGAGATAGCACCACTTGGAAAAGCCCTAGGCAAGCTGGTCTCTAGGGACCAGAATTGTATTTCTTGGGGGCAACTTATGTCAGGAGTCAAAGACATAACATCAAGGCTTCTCCACCCACTCACATAAATGCTTAAGAGTTGGTCCAATGCTTGGTCGGGAACGGTGACTGACGCCTGTAATCCTAGCGCCCTGGGAGGCCAAGGCTGGTGGATCGCCTGAGGTTAGGAGTTCGAGACCAGCCTGGCCAACATAGTGAAACCCTGTCTGTACTAAAAATACAAAAATTAGCTGGACATGGTGGTGCACTCCTGTAATCCCACCTACTCAGGAGGCCGAGGCAGGAGAATCGCTTGAACTCAGGAGGTGGAGGTTGTAGTGAGCCGATATCACACCACTGCACTCCAGCCTGGGTGACAGAGCGAGACGCCATCTCAGGAAAAAAAAAAAAAAAAGGTTTCGATACCCTCTGAAGACCCTGTGAAGATCAGGACTGACACAGTATGAACAGTGTCCAGTATACATGGCAGTAAATTAAATTGTTTAAATTACAAGTAAAATCAATGCACATACTCTTTGATTCAACGCCTTCACTACTAGGAATCTATCTTTAAATATATTAATGCAAGGTGAAAGAAATAAGTGGAAGGATGCTCGTTGACAGTGCCGTATGGAGCAGCAGAAAGTCTGGGAGCAACCTAAATGGCTACCAATAGGAAACTAGTTAAGTAAATTGTGGTGTAGCCGCACAAGGGAACACCAGGCAGCCATTCAAGGAATGAGGTGTATTCGTAGGCACAGGGAAAGAATGTTCTCTGAGGGATATTATTAGAAAAGCTAGGTTGGAGGATGGGGCTTAGACTTGTGGCCAAAGGAGTTTGCTGGAGCTCCCAGCTCCACACTCCTGTCCCCTACTAGCCCTCGGCTGCTCCAGCCAAAGAAAGTTGACTGGGGCGCGGTGGGAGCAGCCATGCCCAGGAGGAGGTGCGGTCGAGGACAAAGCACTGCACCAGGGCCTGAATAAATGCGCTCCACCAATCCAGAAAGCGAACAGTGGCGCTTCCTCCAATCAGGTGTGAAGGGGTGAGTGAGGGGCGGGACAAGAGGCCGGGATTGTTACTCTGGTACAGCTCGCGCCACACGGAAAGGTGGAGTGAAGGATAAGTGTTTTCCCAGTAAATATCTCTGGAAGGAGGCACAGGAAACTGAGAAGCGTGGTTGCCTCTAAGGGCAGGGGCTGACTGGCGTCGGGAATAGTGGCGCAGAAGGGAGACTTATTTTGGTATAGAGATGCAGGAATAAAGAGTTATTTTTATTCCCTCTTAAACATTCGGGGGATTTCCGCTACTTGTGAATAACTTCCTCCAAAGCCTCCGGTGAAGTCGCCAGCAATGTCCTGGGTTCACAAGTTCTAAAATTGAGCTACCCCATTTTGGTTTTTACTGGAGATCTGAATTCCAGATGTCATAGGAGACCTTTACTTCTCTTGTTATTTTTCAGAGCGCCTGATGGTTCAAACCAACCTCTAGCCGCCATTTCCCTTACACTGTAGTCGAAACCTTACTTGACTTCTCATAAAAACGTATCCCTTTCTCTGTAGAAGCTTGTTCCTGATGTCTGAAATGTCCAATTGAAACCATTCCCAGAGCTTAAAGCAGTACCTCCCAGATATCAGCATTTGACAGCCACCCTGAGGATTTCTGCTGACACTGAGGACCACCTGTCTTTTTACTTACATAACATTTTCCCTGAATTGTTCACTTTTAAGGCTTCAATAACTTGGTTTAAAATGATACTTTATATCACTACTATAAGTGGTGTTTATTTCTTATAAAAAGAACGTTACAAATAAATACAATAAACTCAAAATGATGTTATTAAATTCTAGCTACAAATACGTTCTAACCAAAGATCTGCTTTCTCTTTTTGTTAAAAAGAAATTAGCAAGTATTGGAGAGTGACTAGCATCAAACTGGGTCTTTTCCTTGGTGAACTCAGAAGGATTGGAATGGGGACTTTTTCACTATGTGGTTCAGTGTTGCTTAATGCCCTATCCAAAATCATGCCTTATAACATTTTAATTCCATCCTTTGGGAAAGAATGGGTTAAAACCATTTTTTTCTAGAAAGTTTTAGTTACATGTCCATATGCATTTGTGTCATCTGAGCTGAACAGCATATGAAGCCATTATCACCCTGGAGTTAATGGCCCTGGTGAAGTTGGCATTTGGGCATTCCTGCTGATGTTAAAGTAACAGGGCATTCAGCATGGTACATGAGCCCTTTTTACCCCCAGGGTCAGAAATGCATCTATTTAAAAGAAAAAAAAAAAAAAGGAATGCATCATTTTGGAGGCAGCAGCATATGATGGCAGCTAAGAATGATGCAGGCCTAAACAAAGGGGAATTTGTCCTTTTTGAAAGAATTAGAAGAATCTCTAAGCTGGTTCATTGGGTCCTTCTAATTGTTGATGTACAGACTCACAGCCAGGACCTCTCAGACTGAGTTCTGCAGCCATACAGCTCCTGGCTCATTGTTAATGCATCCTAGGTCTCAAGGAGTGGACCCTGTATGAGCCCAGGAGCCTTGTTCCATTCCGTGAGGGGATAATGGGGGTGAGAATGAGCATGGTTGGAGAGGAGAGCTGGCAGTGAAAAGGTGGAGGGTTTGTGCAGTCAGTGCATGTCCACTAGAGGAGGGGGAATAGTTGGTACCAGAAAAACGCCTTTTAAAATGATCCTATTTCAGGCTGGGGATGGTGGTTCACGTCTGTAATCCCAGCGCTTTGGGAGACCGAGGCGGGCAGATCACCTGAGGTGAAGGGTTCGAGACCAGCCTGGCCAACGTGGTGAAACTCCGTCTCTACTAAAATACAAAAATTAGCCGGGTGTAGTAGCATGTGCCTGTAGTCCCAGCTGCTGAGGAGGCTGAAGCAGGAGCATCACTTGAACCCGGGAGGCAGAGGTTGCAGTGAGTCAAGATTGTGCCACTGCACTCCAGCGTGGGCAACAGAGCAAGACTCTGTCTCAAAAACAAAACAAAAAAAGTCCTATTTCAGAAATATCAGCGAATGCTTAAACTCGGAGTGAAAGTGTCATGAGAGATAGGATCTTTACAATATCTCAAAATACCTTCCCACACATGCCACAATATGGATGGCTACTCAGGAGGCTGAGGCAGGAGACTCACTTGAACCTGGGAGGCAGAAGTTGCAGTGAGCGGAGATCGCGCCACTGTACTTCAGCCTGGGTGACAGAGTGAGACTCTGTCTCAAAAAAAAGGAAAGAAAAAAAGAAAAGAAAGAAAATGTCCTTGTTTTTCAGAAACACACACTAAAGCACTTAGTTATATGGTTTAGGCAACTTACTCTCAAGTGGTGCAGAAAAAGAGAGAGAGAGAGTGTGTGTGTGGGTGTGCATTAATCCATTTAAAACTGGGGCTGCAATTTCATCCCAGTGAACAGAAGGTCTGATTTGCACTGTACTTCAAAACATGAAACTGCAAATTAATTTTTTTCCAAAAAATTTAGTAACTGTCTGGTCACAAATTATTGGAATAAAAGAAGAATGAACCAAGTGTGATATTAGGAGGTTGCATCTTCTAGCTAGATCATTTGATGTGACATCTTCTCTTGACATTTGAGTTTTGTTGACCAAGATGATGGTTATAATATACTCAAAGATTTTAATCAATTTTCCCCAGTGTGACTTTTAATTGTTTGATAGTTAAAGCATTCTTTTGAATGCTTTTTCCTCATTTATTAGGAACTTGTCCAGCTCAGACAAGTCCTCATGTATTCATGACCTCAGTGGATTTTCATCTGATCTCCCATGATATTTTCATCAACTTTGGACAACTGTAGTTCTGTTGTAAGACTTGCAGTTTCACTTTGCAGTTGCTTCGTTTGTATATGATTCAAACTGTCCTGCCAAAGTAAAGCATTACCCTGAAATCTCAGTGGTTTAACATTCAGAGGCTTATTAATTCCCCAATCATGGTATCTGTCCAAGATGTGAGGTTTCAACCTACTATGGCTGCCCCATCCCCAGCTACTTCCTTAGGGAGAGGGAACGTGGAAAACTCATACCTGCTGTCCTCTGCATCAGCCTGAAAATGGCCATGTCATGCAGTTCTGGCCCATTGGTTAGAATTAGTCATGAGTACCTGCTCTCCTCTTCATCAGCCTGGAAATGGCCATGCCATGCAGTTCTGGCTTGTTAGCCACGAGTTCCCCCCCTAGCTGCAAGGGAGTCCAGGAAATGTCGTCTTCCTGTGTGATCAGAGAGGGAAAAATTAAATGGCAGCTGTCTGCCACATGTTGTATTTTTCTGGGGTCCAGTGTTGTTCAAATGGGAATATATATTAAGAAGAATAGTTTCTGAGTGAGTATTTATTTTGTTTTATTTTTAATTTAATTTAATTTTTTTTTTTGAGATGGAGTCTCGCTCTGTCACCCAGGCTGGAGTGCAGTGGCCAGATCTCAGCTCACTGCAAGCCCTGCCTCCCGGGTTTATGCCATTCTCCTGCCTCAGCCTCCTGAGTAGCTGGGACTACAGGCGCCTGCCATCACGCCCGGCTAGTTTTTTGTGTTTTTTAGTAGAGACGGGGTTTCACCGTGTTAGCCAGGATGGTCTCGATCTCCTGACCTCGTGATCCACCCGTCTCGGCCTCCCAAAGTGCTGGGATTACAGGCGTGAGCCACCGCACCTGGCCTATTTTTATTTTTTTGAGACGGGGTCTTGCTGTGTCACCTAGGCTAGCGTGCAGTTGTGAGATCATGGTTTATTGCACCCCCTAGGCTCAAGCAATCCTTCTGCCTTAGTTTACCAAGTAGCTGGGACCACAGGCACATGCCACAACACTAGGCTAGTTTTTCTAATGTTTTGTAGAGATGGAGTTTTGCTCTGTTGCCCGAGCTGGTCTCAAACTCCTGGACTTAATTAACATCCTCTTGGCTTGGCCTCTGAAAGTGGTGAGATTACAGGCATAAGCCACCATGTCCAGCTGGGTATTAATTTTATAAATGGCCAGATCATTAGGAAATATTTCTGTATTGTGATCACTTTTTCTTTATTATGAAGCAGGGGCTCTGATCAGGAATCCTCAATGAGCTTCTGGGCGTGGGGAATCAGGAACAGCATCTTACCACATACAGAGCCACTCCTTCGTGCCGAAGAGGCGTGATGCTTTTCTGAATTAGGGATTCTAATGAGTCCTCACCCTCCTCCTCCACAAGGAATATTTGGCATGTGAATGCAACAGCAGACAGCCCTTCTCATGCCAGACTTTTGTCCAGTAAAGTCTCCAGGCAAGTAAAGATGGGGAGCACTGTTTTTGCTTTTCCAAGACCCCATGAAATGTTGCCTTTTCTTTTTAAGAGACACAGCCTTGCTTTGTTGCCCAGGCTGGAGTGCAGTGGTGCAATTATGGCTCACTGCGTCCTCAGCCTCCTAGGCGCAAGCAATCTTCCTGCCTCAGCCTCCTAAGTAGCTGGGCCTGCAGGTATGACTATCAGGTCCAGCTAATTTTCTTTTATTGTTTTTAGAGACAGTAGCTACTATGTTTCCCCAGCTGGTCTCAATCGCCTGGGCTCAAGCTATCTTCCTGCCTTCTCCCAAAGTTCTAGGATTATAGGCATGAGCCACCACACCCAGCTAAAAGGTGCTTATTTTTTATTGTAATTTTGTTTTGTCATTGACAGATTTTGAATTTCTCTTTCTTAACCCCTTCAGCACATCCCACTCTGGGCTTTAAACGTGACCCCTTGCCTTGCCCTGCCCTGTGAAAATGTTGGTGCTTCTTGCTTTCATCATCGCCTTCCACATCACCTCTGCAGCCTTGCTGTTCATTGCCACCATCGACAATGTAAGTTTCCTTTCCTTCCACTCGCTCAGAACCCCGGGTCCTGGAGTCAATAGAAGTGGGTTATATTGGTCTGTTCTCATGCTGCTAATAAAGGCATACCAGAGACTGGGTAATTTATAAAGAAAACAAGGTCTAATGGACTCACAATTCCACATGTCTGGGGAAGCCTCTGCAGAAGGCAAAGGAGGAGCAAAGACACGTCTTACATGGCGACAGGCAAGAGAGCGTGTGCAGGGCAACTGCCCTTTATAAATCCGTCATATCTCGTGAGTCCCATTCACTACCACGAGAACAGTAAGGGAAAAACTCGCCCCATGATTCAGTTACCTCCCACTGGGTCCCTGCCATGACATGGGGGAATTATGGGAACTACAATTCAAGATTTGGGTGGGGACACAGCCAAACCATATCACAGGTTGAGAACCCTGCCAAGGTTCTCAACGTTGAACCTGCCAGGGTTCAACCATAGTTTAGGGTTGTCCTCCCTGCGAAGGCACGCCCATCTTCTGACCCAAGGGCTGAGGACTCTTGGCCTAAATGTGAAGGTTCAGGTTTTGGGGGCAGGTCCTGGCAGGCAGGGACGATTGTCCTCCCATCCGTGATTCTTTCATAGAGCTGGTCTCTAGGAAGCCCTTTGAGGATGTTGTGTGACTTCAGCTTTCCTCTAGATCAGAGTTCTCAACCTTGCCACTATTGTCATTTTGGGCTGGATAATCCTTTGTTATGGGAGCCTCCCTGTGCATTGTAGGAAGTTCAGCAATATGTCTGGCCTTACCCACTAGATGCAGTAGCACCCCCACTCCTGGTTATGACAATCCAAAATATCTTTAGACATTGGCAAATGTCCCATGGAGGACAAAATCACCCTCTGTTGAGGACCACTGCCCTAGATCCTCCAGGTGACCTATCCCAGGTGGCCTCTGCCCCCAACCCCTGACACCTCTTTATCAACCAGGGTCCCCTGTTGCTAGCCCACCTGGCCATGTCCTCCCCAGCAGAGCTCATGCGTGGAACTTTCCAGACTCTACCTATGCCCCTATGAAAAATTTAACGTTTTCCTTTAGTATCCAGCTTGCAGCCATATGGCAGGAACGTATTGGATAAATAACCTCTTGGCATAGATTAATATGCCCCCAAGCAGGGAGTGACATTAGGGAAGCTTCTTAACAGAGCTTCTCTCTGGCTTATACACCGATCCAAAGACCTGGTGTCCATCTTGCTCATTTTAGACTGCAGAGATAATTAAAGGGCAGACACATTGCTCAGAAAGCCAAAAAGTACACCATACGAGTGGCCACCAACTCTGCCTACATATACGGCTTCTGTTGAATCATCATGACAATAATAACATAAATGATGACATCTGTCACTTAGCGATCACTATAGCCCTTTTATGCATGTCATCTCATGTGATCTCCACCCCAACTGTACCAGGTAGGGCACCAGCCTCTCCTTGCATTGGGTTACAGGTGAAGGAGCTGAGTCTCAGGGCCATTTGGGCACTTGGCAGAGTTTACAGTGCAGTAAGCAGCAGAGCTAGGATTTGAGCCATTCCAGAGGCTCCTGGTCCTAGAGCCTGTCAGGGGAGATGAGCGCAGTCATCGCATTTGGGTTCTGGAGCTTCTTGCTCAGCTGCTGTGAGTGGCCTGGGTAGGGACCACATTGATGCTATGGAGTATAGCAGTGGTCCCCAACCTTTTTGGCACCAGGGACTGGTTTCATGGAAGACAATTTTTCCACAGATCGGGGAGGGGGCATTGCAAGGGGATGGTTTCAGAATGATTGAAGTGCATTACATTTATTATGTACTTTATTATTATTACATTGTACTATATAATGGAGTAATTATATAACTCATCATAATGGAATCAGTGGGAGCCCTGAGCTTGTTTTTCTGGACTAGACGGTCCCATCTGGGGGTGATGGGAGACAATGACAGATCATCAGGCATTAGAGTCTCATAAGGAGCGTGCAGCCTAGATCCCTGGCATGCACCGTTCACAATAAGGTTGACACTCCTATAAGAATCTAATGTCCCTGGTGACCTGACAGGAGGCAGAGCTCAGGCAGTAGTGTGAGCGATGGGGAGCAGCTGTAAATACAGATGAAGCTTCCTTCACTGGCTGCTCACTTCCTACTGCATGGCCTGGTTCCTAACAGGCCACAGACAGGCACCAGTCCGTGGCCCATGGGTTGGGGAACCCTGGATTATAGTATTTGGACCATTCCAGGAGCTCACTGTGAAATCAATGGGACCGAATGTTCTTTTAGAATCTTTTTTCTATTTCTTCCCATCTAGTCCTTTGGGATCCTGAAAAGGCCCCAGACTTAGTGAAAAGGATAGACAAACATTAGGGGCAGGAAACCATCAGCCTTAGTGAATCGTATATAGCACCCCCAGGGCATGTATATTATCGGGGCACATACTCAGAAGACGCAGATAGACTCTTTGTCCATCAGTGAGTCTGAGGGTATTCATTACGCATTTGGAATTGTGCTTGGCAACTGGAAAGTAGAAGGAAGGCCATCTTGGGCAGTAGGTGAAGGACAGCAGCCACTAAAGCACAGAGGGAAATGAATGCTTTGGGCTGAAGACAGGAGAATCTTGTCTGGTCATCCCATCCATTGCAGTGTTTGTTTGTTTGTGACAGGGTCTCTCTCTGTCACCCAGGCTGGAGTGTAGTGTTACGATCACAGCTCACTGCAGCGTCTACTGCCCAGGCTTAAGTGATCCTCCCACCTCCAGCTCCTGAGTAGCTGGGACTACAGTCATGCACCACCACGCCTGACTAATTTTTTTGTGTTTTTTTGTAGAGATGAGTTGCCCTGGCTGGTCTCAAACTCCTGGGCACAAGCAATCCTCCCACCTCGGCCTCCCAAAGTGCTGAAATTACAGGCATGAGCCACCGTGCCCAGCCCTGTCTGCTAATATTTCTACCAACTCAGCCTCATCTTTTCTCCCATACTCTCTGAGGGCCTGGACCACCTTTTATCCTTTGGGAGACAGTAGCAAGGCATCACCTGGAGCCAGTTAGAAATGTAGAATCCCAGCCGGGCGCTGTGGCTCACGCCTGTAATTCCAGCGCTTTGGGAGGCCGAGGCAGCTGGATCACCTGAAGTCAGGAGTTTGAGACCAGCCTGACCAACATGGCGAAACCCTGTCTCTACTAAAAATACAAAATTAGCCAGGTGTGGTGGTGCATGCCTCTAAATCCTAGCTACTCGGGAGGCTGAGGCAAGAGAATCGCTCGAACCCGGTATGGGAAGGCTGCAGTGAGCCGAGATCATGTACTGCACTCCAGCCTGGGCAACAAGAGTGAAACTCCATCTCAAAAAAAACCAAAAAAAGAAAAAAAAAGAAATGTAGAATCCTGGCTGGGCGCAGTGGCTCATGCTTGTAATCTCAGCACTGTGGGAGGCTGAGGTGGGCGGATCACCTGAGGTGAGAAGTTCAAGACTAGCCTGGCAACATGGTAAACCCTGGCTCTACAAAATATACAAAAATTAGTCAGGCGTGGTGATGTGCACCTGTAGTCCCAGGTACTCAGGAGGCTGAGGTGGGAGGATTGCTCGAGCCCAAGAGATGGAGGCTGCAGTGAGCCAAGACTATGCCACTGCCTTCCAGCCTGGGCGACAGAGCAAGACTCTGTCTCAAAATAAATAAATAAATAAATAAAAAAGAAAGAAATGCAGAATCCCAGGCCCCACCCCAGACCTCCTGAGTCAGTCTGCATTAGAATAAGCTCCCTAGGAATTCTCAAATGCACTGCAGTTTGAGAATCCCAGAAGCCCACCATGCCTCGTGCCTAGTTAGGAGTCAGTGTTTGCATCATTAACGGACAGCCTTTCTCTCTGGTTCCATTTTGTGTTACAGGCCTGGTGGGTAGGAGATGAGTTTTTTGCAGATGTCTGGAGAATATGTACCAACAACACGAATTGTACAGTAATCAATGACAGCTTTCAAGGTGAGTGTGAATAAAGGAAGCTGACTGAGAAGCACTGAGGGAGGAAAGAACGTTCAGGAGTGAGGCTTTCGGGTTCCCCGACTCCGGGAGTGAGGCTTTCGGGTTCTCCAATTCCGCACCCTCTCCTCCACTCGCTGCATACTCCGGTGGGCCTGGCGGCGTTTGCTCAGTGTGTGCTGGAGCGGAGGACAGCACAAGCTGGAGATGTCCGGGGTGTGGAGAAGCCGGAGGCTGGAGGGAGACCAACTCCAGCTGAGTTGGACCTCGTGCCTTCTCTTCTCTGTCTCTTGGCACAGCCGAGTTTCCCTTCCTCATCTTTTCTCCAGCTTCAGCTCTCATCTAGAATTTTCTCTTCCCTTCTTTTTTATCCAAGACTTGCCTCTGAATGGTCTCACAGACCATGATTTACTTTCCAGTCCCTTTTCCCCGTCCAGCAGTAAGAAATCCGAGATCTGGCTGGGCGCAGTAGCTCATGCCTGTAATCCCAGCACTTTGGGAGGCAGAGGCGGATGGATCACTTGAGGTCGGGAGTTTGAGACCAGCCTGGTCAATATGGCAAAACACTGTCTCTACTAAAAATACAAAAATTAGCTGGGCGTGGTGGTGCACGCCTATAATCCTAGCTACTGAGGAGGCCGAAGCAAGAGAATTGCTTGAACCCAGGAGGCAGAGGTTGCGTTTTCTGAGCCGAGATCAAGCCACTGCACTCCACCCTGGGTGACAGAATGAGACCCTGTCTCAGGAACAAGCAAACAGAAATCTGAGATCTGGCTTCTGTTCCTAGACAAGCTGTGTAGCCTCGCATTGGGCAGGTCAATTTCAACATCCTCAGCTGTAGAACAGAAGTAATAACGATACCCTTGCTGTGCCCACCTCTTCAATAAGCTAAAATATATGAAAAGGCTTTGAAATACAGAAAATTCCATTCGAAAACATGCTGACCACTGTTTTTCATTATGAAGTGAATGGTTCTGTTTTTCTTCATAGAACTGATGGAATAGATACTTTGGGATCCCAATTGCCTGATAAAATACAGTATACCCGGTTAAATTGGAGATTTCAGATAAACAATAAGTACTTTTTTTTAGTATGACTATGGCCCAAATGTTAATATAACATGGGACATAGTTATGCTAAAAATTATTTGGTTTTGTTGGTGGGGGGTAGGGTTTAGTTTTTTGTTTGTTTGTTTTTTGAGACAGGGTCTCACTCTGTCACCCAGGCTGGAGTGCAGTGGTGCGATCACAGCTCACTGCAGCCTTGACCTCCCGGGCTCAAGTGATCTTCCCATCTCGGCCTGTCAGATAGCTGGGACTACAGGCACTCACCACCATGCCCAGCTAATTTTTATAATTTTTGTAGAGATGGAGTTTCACCATGTTGCCCAGGCTGGTCTCGAACTCGTGAGCTCAAGAGATCTGCCTGTCTCAGCCTAAAGGAGGAGGACAAGCCACCATGCCTCGCCTAAAAATTGTTGGTTGTCTATTGGATATTCATTTACTGGGCATCCTGTCTTTGTGTTTGTTTTGGTTTGTTTGCCAAATCTGACAATCCTGTTAGGGAGCAAAGGAGTCTACTCCCTGGGTCCCAGATTGTCACCACACTCAATCACAATATCTATATTCATCATAAAAGCAGCAAAAATACCAGTAGAAGGCACCATTTACTTAACTGTGAGGCATGGGTCTAAGTCCTTTACATGGGTGATCTCATAGCCCCATCAGGCAGGGACCATAGGCCCCATTTTAAGATGGGGAAACTGAGACACAGAGCAGTTAAGTTACCCAAGGCCACATAGCCAGGAGCAAATGATGGCGGCAGGATTCCAGTCTCGATGTGACCAATGCTAAAGCCGGTGCCCTTAACCACGGAACACCATCAGTGCTCCCTTCCATCTCATCTGTTATTCTGTCACGCTAACCTCTGGTCCTGGGAGCAGCTCTCCTTCCCTGTGCTCTACAAGCCCCCGCTGTCGCCAGTGTGCAAGGCCAGCTGGGAGGGCTTGCTGTGCCCTGTGGCTGCTTTTCCGCATCCTCCACGTGGGATTGTTAACTTATTTTTCTTTAAAACGGGTTGGCGAACCACTGGCCAAATTCAGTCCAAGGCCTGTTTTTGTTTGGCCTGGGAGCTAAGAACAGTTTTTACATTTTCAAAAGCTGTTTACACACGCACACGCGCACACATGCACACACGCGCGCGCACATGCACACACACACGCGCACACGCACTTACGCACGCACACACACACGCACACGCACGCATGACACGCGCACACACGCACACACGCGCGCACACACACACACACGCACACACACCCCCCTAAAAACAAAAAGAACATTTGACAAGAGACCATATGGTTCACAAAACCGAAAATATTCACTCTCTGTCCCTCTCCTGAAGTTTGCCCATTTTTTTTACTTTAAAAAGTTTACTTTTAAAATAGCCCACTTTTCTGTACATAAATCTACTGTATTTATTTATTTAGTAGAGACAGGGTCTTGCTATGTTGCCCAGGCTGGTTTTTCATGCCTGGCTTCGAGTGATCCTCCCACCTTGGCCTCCCAAAGTGCTGGGATTTATAGGCATGAGCCACTGCACTCGCCCATAAATCTATTTTATTTTATTTTATTTTTTTGAATCAGGGTCTCCCTTTGTCACCCTGGCTGGAGTGCAGTGGTGCAATCACGGCTCACTGTAACCTCTGCCCCCCACGTTCCAGTGATCCTCCCACCTCAGCCTCCCAAGTAGCTGGGACTACGAGTATGTGCCACCACACCTGGCTAATTTTTGTATTTTCTGTAGAGACAGGGTTTCACCATGTTGCCCATGCTGGTCTTGAACTCCTGAGCTGAAGCACTTCTCCCGCTTCACCCACTTCGGCCTCCCAAACCATAAGTCTATGTTAAAGAGAAGTGATAAACTAGTCTCCCTTGCCATAAAAGAAGGGAAGCTTTTCTGAAAATACTAGATTGAAAGCCCGGTGACATTATGAAAGTCTGGCCAGACACACTTCCCTCCTGAGGCCTCTGAGCCTGTTTCTGGCCCTTTTCATGTTAAAAAACAACCCCAAACACCCAGATATTAGTGGATGTTTTTAAAGCACAAAAGCAGCTGGTGAAGAACTCCTCCTTGAGGTCCTTAGAGAAATCTATTTATTTATTTTTATTTATTTTTTTTTTTGAGACACAGTCTTGCTCTGTCACCCAGGTTGGAATGCAGTGGCTTAATCTCAGCTCACTGCAGCCCCCGCCTTCTGGGTTCAAGCCGTCCTCCTGCCTCAATCTCCTGAGTAGCTGGGATTACAGGTGCCTGCCAGCACGCCCAGCTAATTTTTGTATTTTTAGTAGAGACGGGGTTTTGCCATGTTGGCCAGGCTGGTCTCAAACTCTTGACCTCAGGTGATCCAGCTGCCTCTGCCTCCCAAAGTGCTGGGATTACAGGCTGAGTCACTGCACCCGGCCCTTAGAGGAATTTAAACTGAGCAAAGTGAGCATCCCTCTCATTCAGTGAGTTTTTGTTGTTTCCCGTCCTCATTGGGTTCCACACACACCCATCTCAGGGACTGCCTTGCGGGCACATCCTGCACCCCCTCCCAGCTTTGAGAAACCCTGTTCTAGGAGCATGAATTCATCCTTTCCCCCAAAGGCATGTTTTCCCCATTTGCCCCATCGTGGGTCACTTGTTGCTGAAAATACAGATTCCTGGTGCCCACTCCAGGACAATGGTAGCAGAGTCTCCAGGGGGAGAGGCCTACGAATCTGCATTTTTAATAAGCAATCCCAGGTGATCCCTGGGATTGGGCAGATTTGGGAAGTGCTGCTCTAAGCCAGAGGGTCACTACTTGGGCCCCGCATTGGAATTCCCTCGGTGGCTTTATGAAGCCCTCATGCCTGGTCTCAATGCCCGACATTCTGATTTATTTCATCTCAGTAGAGCCTGCTGGGTTTTTTCGTTTTTGTTTTTGTTTTTTAATAGAGTTATAATTTACAAACAAGGTGCAGGCTTCTTAAGGGCTCAGTTTGGTGGGTTTTGACAATTGTATAAACACCCATGTAACCACCATCCAAAAGAAGACAGAGAACATTCCCAACTCTCCAGAAAGTTCCTCGGGCCCCCGTCCACACAGTTGCCACCGCTTTCTGCCCTGAAGGCAACCACTTCTGACTTCTGTCACTATAACTCACTTCCACCTGTTCCTGGGCCTCGTAGGAACGGGGTCATGTGGTGTGTGTCACAGAGGGGGAGCCGATCTGACTTCTTTCGCTCCCCGTAAGGAATTGGGGGAGAGACTAGATGCTGTCCAAGTAACCATAATGTGTAGCCAGAATGGATTAAATCCACAGCTCTAGACGTTTTGTTAAGTACTTACAAATTATGTTCACTCCAGTGAGTTTTTGGGCGAAACTGCAAAATTGAAGGAAAAAAAAGAAAAAGAAAAGGAAGGTGTGTCCTTAGGTTTTCTGTGCAGCATGGACACTGTCCCCTCACCTTATCTTTTGGCCTCATCCTGGTGGTTAACATTCAGCATTCAGCTGTTACACAGGACTCCCACCTTGCCTGCACCCTCTAAACCCCCTTACGTAGATGAGTTTACTCTCCCTTCCCAGCCCGATGAGGGAGGAGCTATTAGTATCCCCATTTTAGAGTTCCAGACCAGCGTAAGCAACATAGCGAGACTCCATCCCTACACAACTTTTTAAAAAATTAGCCAGACATGCCTGTAGTCCCAGCTACACAGGAGACTGAGGCAGGAGGATCACTTGAGCCCAAGAGTTCAAGGCTGCAGTGAGCTATGGTTGTGCCACCGCACTCCCGCCTGGATGTCAGAGTGAGACCCTGTCTCAAAAAAAGAAAAAAAAAAATGCGGGATGGAAGTCTCGCTATGTTGCTTACGCTGGTCTTGGGAACTTAAAATGGGAGTGTACTAAGAGGCTTCCTCCCTCGTCGGGCTGGGAAAAGGAGAGTTTAAACTCATACATACGTAAGGGGAGTTTGTAGAGGTGCAGGCAAAAGATGGGAGTCACTGTGTAACAGAATGAACTAATAAACTGAATGGTATAAACATACCAGGCATGATGAGCAAAAAGATAGTGTGAGGTGGACAGTGTCATGGCTGTAGAAAAACCTATAGGACAACCTTCCGTTTCTTTTTCTTTTTTTTCTCACTTCACCAATTTGGACAGTTTTCGCCCTAATCAAAACTCCTGGAATATTATATATATCCCCATTTTACAGGTGAGGAAACTGAGGCCCACGAAGGTGCCTGTAACCCATGTGCAGGACGCCTTCCCTACGCCACATAGCTTTCTACGCATAGCTTCACTGTGACCTGCCCCCATGTGACACCCTCCACCCTAGACCTCCCTTCTCCACTGAAACTTCTCTGTACTGAGCCCCAAACCTTCACACCCCAGTCTCTGTTAAGGCTGCCCTGAAAAGAAAGGAGCTCTCCTCCTCTTTGTAAGTAGTGACCGTGAAGATCAGCCTCTGATACCTGCAGGCTACTATGGAGTCCACAGAGCACTTCACAAGGTGTCGGTCCCGTGAGCCCCGAGTCCACGAGAATCCCTCTCTAAAATGTAGACCCCCAAGGCCCCATCCTGATTTCTTGAGTCAGAATCTACCACGTTGGAACCTGGGATTTGTACTTCGAAAGAATCCCCTGTTCATGAGCCAAGCATTTGGGAGCTGTGACCCAGACCGGGAAGAATGCAGAGCAGGTGGTTCTTGCCTCGTCTTCCAGATAAGGGTGCTGAGGATTGTCCAGTCAGATGGACACTGGAGGTGAAGGGCAGGGGGTCTGGAAGATTCCTTGGCTGTCCTTGTGCTCGGACCGTGTAGATGACAGCCTGAACCCCTGCCTGTTTGCCTCCTGTCACCCCTACTCTGGAGCTGCCACAGTCACCGCGCACCCCGCGGTGCCAGCTGGCCAAGGTCCTCAGTCCTGCGCCCCCACCCTTTTCCCGCAGAGTACTCCACACTGCAGGCGGTCCAGGCCACGATGATCCTCTCCACCATTCTCTGCTGCATCGCCTTCTTCATCTTCGTGCTCCAGCTCTTCCGCCTGAAGCAGGGAGAGAGGTTTGTGCTAACCTCCATCATCCAGCTAATGGCATGTAAGTAAATCAACGGGCTTCCCTAGCAAGGGGCTTCCTGGAATAAGCACTCCCTTCCCAGCCGCCAGGAGGGAAGCCAGGAGGAGGGAGGATTTGGAAAGGAGAAATTGGCAGCCGTGGGGTGCTGTGTGCATGTGTGTGTTTGTGTGTGTATGTGTGTGCGCGCACACATGCTGTACCACAGTGGGACATTTTATATTCGGGAGTTTGGATTGAGTTGGGAGTCCAGGGAAGGCGTCCTGGAGATGTGAAGCCAGAGGATCTGGAGGGTGAGTAGGAGTTGCTGTTGACAGTGTTCTGTCTCAGTACAGAGAGGAGGGAACAGTGTGCTGGGTAGAGGGAACAGCATGATAGAAGCCCTGTGATGGGAGGGACGGAGAGCCGCCCAGTGGGGCTGGAGTGCAGTGGGAAATGAACCAGCAGGACAGGCAGGGCCATGCTCCATGGAGTCTTGCAGGCCATAGAAAGGGTTTGGGGTCTTTGTTCTAAGCTGGTGGGAAGCCATCAACAAGTTTCAGGCTGGTGGGTGACAGATGTGCCCACATTGCGCCAGGCCTGTGCTGGCTGCAGGGGCTCAAGAGATGAACAAGGCACAGCCTCAGTCCTGGAGAAACTTGGAGGAAGCAGAGGTCTCAGAGCATTTTTTTCTACTTAGGAATTTTAGCAAGGCTGAAGTCAGATCAGAAGTCAGAAGCCACACCATGATCATTTGTGGTTTCTCAGTGACGATTTAAAGCTTCCTGATGACAAAATGCAGAAGTCCCTTCTAGGGTGCTTTCCAATCAGGAGTTAATGAGCGGCTTGATGAAGGCAAGAAATCCGGGTGTCAGAGCTAACTTAGGCTGCTTGGCCCTAATCATCCTAACTACCACCTCCTTCCAGCCCTCCACCTCCCCAGCTAGGTTCAAGTCCAAACCTCCCACACCCTCAGGATGACCCTGAGACGTGTCATCAGTGCAGTGCAGTGACAACTTGTTCTAGTTTGCCTGGGACCATCCTCTGTTTTAAAACTAAAAGTCCTGACCAGGTACAGGAACACGTTGGGAGGCCCATGCAGGAGGATTGCTTGAGCCCAGGAGTTCAAGACCAGCCTGGGCAACGTAGTGAGACCGCATCTATACAAAAAAAAAAATTAGCCAAGCATGGCAGAGCACACCTATAGTCCCAGCTACTCGGGAGTCTGGAGTAGGAGATCATTTGAGCCCGAGAGGTGAAGGCTGCCTTGAGCTGTGGGGTGCTGTACCGCTTGTATTAGTCCATTCTCACGCTGCTAATAAAGACATACCTGAGACTGGGTAATCTGTAAAGGAAAGAGGCTTAATGGACTTACAGTTCCACATGGCTGGGGAGGCCTCACAGTCATAGTGGAAGACAAGGGACAACAAAAGGGCTACATGGCGGCGGGAAAGAGAGCGTGTGCGGGGGAACTCCCATTTGTAAAACCAGCATATCTCGCGAGACTTACTACCACGAGAACAGTATGGGGGAACCGCCCCCTTGATTCAGTGAACTCCACCCGGCCCCGCCCTTGGCACGTGGGGATTATTACAATTCAAGGTGAGATTTGGGTGGGGACCAGCCCAGCCAAACCATAGCACCACTGCACTCCAGCCTGAGGGACAGAGTGAGACTCTGTCTTGAAAAAATTATAACATAAAATAAAATACAACATAAAATAACAACACTGAAAGTCCCGCATCCTAGGAAACCCCAGTCCAGGGCAAAGTGGGGTGGTTGGTCACACTCAGCGTCCCCTCCCCTTGGGGCACTTTCACTGGACAGCCGGATACCATGCCTTCTAGGCAGAGAATGAAAGTGTTTTCAAGTGCAAAAGACGCCAGATGGTCACTTGATCTTGAGAACCCCTGAAATCCACCACAGTCTTTCTGGCTCTGTCGCCCAGGCTGGAGCGCAGTAGCCGGATCTCAGCTCACTGCAAGCTCTGCCTCCCAGGTTTACGCCATTCTCCTGCCTCAGCCTCCCGAGTAGCTGGGACTACAAGCGCCCGCCACCTCGCCCGGCTGGTTTTTTGTATTTTTTTAGTAGAGACGGGGTTTCACCGTGTTAGCCAGGATGGTCTCGATCTCCTGACCTCGTGATCCGCCTGTCTCGGCCTCCCAAAGTGCTGGGATTACAGGCTTGAGCCACCACGCCCGGCCCTTTCAGGGACCTTTCTAAAGTGCAGACTCCCAAGGCTCCAGCCTGCCCTCTTGAATCAGAATCTGCTGGGTTAGAGCCTGGGGACTTGGACCCCTGTCCCTGAGCCAAGCGTTAGAGAGCAATGACCCAGAACAAATGAGGCCTAAAGGGGGGATGCGACCTCCCCAAGGACCCCAGGCGAGGTAGTGAGGAGGTGTCTGATCCCCCTCCTTTACTGTCTGTGTATCTGCCAGTTAGAGGTGTGGACCCCCACCCTCCCTGACCCCATTAAAGGCAATTGAATCCTGTCATT
Source organism: Rhinopithecus bieti (assembly GCF_001698545.2). Taxonomy (NCBI): domain Eukaryota; kingdom Metazoa; phylum Chordata; class Mammalia; order Primates; family Cercopithecidae; genus Rhinopithecus; species Rhinopithecus bieti. Next base: position 828,377 of record NW_016809864.1, on the reverse strand, counting down.
TAACTTGGGGTGGGGGGGCTTGGGTGGTTACTCTGTTGCCCAGGCTGAAGTACAGTGGTGTGATCATGGCTCACTGTAGCCTCAGCCTCCATGGCTCGAGCAATGCTCCCACCTCAGCCTCCCAAATAGCCGGGACTACAGACATGCGCCATTAGGCCTGGCTAATTTCTGTACTTTTCGTAGAGATGGAGTTTCACCGTGTTGCCCAGGCTGGTCTGGCAGTCCGCCAGCGTCAGCCTATCAAAGTGCCAGGATTCCAAGCATGAGCCACCGCGCCCAGCTTCTGAAGTTTATGTTCCGTTATTGTCTATGTTTGTCTGTTGATCTGTAAAGCCGCTTAGTCAAAATTGATTACCCTAATGTATATATTTAGGAATTTTATATATAAATTTTCATATATATGAAAATTCCCCCATATTTTAATATGAAAGTCACACGTCTTCCTGTTTTCCTTCCATAGCATCCCCTTCTCCCCAATTTCTTTGGCCATTTTCTGGTCCAAAGACCTGGCCCTCCCTGTTCTGCTTCAAACTGCAGAGTGTTTAGATGCCATATCAGGCAGACGCAAGCGACAGATACCCTTACTCATGTGAGAGATGGGATTCTGGGGATAGCTTGCAAGAATCAAAGGAAAAGCTGAAAATCCAGGTCTTGGAAAGAAGATCCAGGCACCAGCCACTGACAGGCAGCGGCTTCAGGGAGATGCCGTCAGAATCAAGGAAGCCTGACGGGGTCACTGTTTAGATTCAGGTTTCCAGGAGTGAGAATCTGATTGGCAGAAGATTGCGTGCTTGGCCCCTGGCCAGAGAATGTCTGGGCATCTTGAAGGACAGTCCCACCAAAACTGCCTGGCCAGGAGAGGGATAGGTCCCCCAAGGAAAACCACAGCACTTAACCTCATCTTAGCTCTAATATCTATAAATATTGGGACAGCAAGTATTTCTTTTTTTACTTTTTGAGGTAGGGTTTTCCTCTGTCGCCCAAGCTGGAGTGCAGTGGTGCGACCTTGGCTCTCTGCAACCTCTGCCTTCCGGGTTCAGGCGATTCTCGTGCCTCAGCCTCCCAAGTAGCTGGGACTACAAGGTGTACACCATCACACTGAGCTAATTTTTGTATTTTTAGTAGAGATGAGGTTTTGCTCTGTTGGCCAGGCTGGTCTTGAACTCCTGGGCTCAAGTGATCGGCCCGCCTTAACCTCCCAAAGTGGTGGGATTACAGACACCCGGCCAAGGACCACAATTATTACAGTTAGGGTGCTTTTGGCCTTATGTAAGAGAAAATCGAATTAACTGTGTCTTCAGTCGCAAAGATAGTTACTATTTTTACGTAAAAAGTACCCTGGAGGTAGAAAAGTTTCTAGAGCTGATTTGGCAGCGTCAGCGTCAAGCACTTCCACTCATTCATTCCATCCTTCTATTCTGTCATCTGTAGTGTTGGTGTTGACCTCTTCATGGCTCCAAAAAGGCTGTTGCAACTCCAGACATTTCATCCTGCACCTACAATATCTAAAGCAGTCAGCAAGAGAAAGTAGAGCAACTTAAAAAAGCTTTCCCCTCCCTCATCTCTCTCTTTTCAGGCTGTCGTATTTTTCTTTTTTTTCTTTTTTTTTTTTTGAGAGGAAGTTTTGGCTCTTGTTGTCCAGGCTGGAGTGCAATGGCGCGATCTTGGCTCACTGCAACCTCCACCTCCTGAGTTCAAGCGATTCTCCTGCCTCAGCCTCCCTAGTAGCTGGGATTACAGGCGCCTGCCACTACGCCTGGCTAATTTTTTGTATTTTTAGTAGAGACGAGGTTTCACCGTGTTGGCCAGGGTGGTCTCGAACTCCTGACCTCAGGTGATCCACCTGCCTTGGCCTTGCAAAGTGCTGAGATTACAGGAGTGAGTCACAGTGCCTGGCCCAGGGAGTCATATTTTTCACTGAAGGTTTTCTGTGGTCAGGACTGGTACACGTACTGACCCATCGGCTGTAACAAGTAAGCAGGAACCAGATTGCCAAGAAGAAGGCTGGCAAACTATGGCTCATCGGTCAAATCTGGCCTGCCACGTGTTTTTGTAAATAAAATTTTGTTGTAACACCGCCATTATCATTCATTTTTGTATCTTCTGTGGGTGTTGTCATGCTACTGTGGCGGACTTGTGTGACTACGGCCCATAGAAAACCTAAACTGCTTCCTGTCTACGGGGCACATCTGTAGACCTCTGGCTTAGACCAATTATGTTCACGCTGTGGGTTGGTGATGTGGCTGCCCAAACAAAACTGGGTTTCGTTAGCAAGAATGGGAAGCAAAATAGCTACAGGGTAGGTGACAATATCCTTCCACAAAACATCAGTTGTAATTTTTCCAATAGACTAAAATAGATACCTATTAATAATAAGAGCTTAAGGCTGGCCGCGGTGGCTCACGTCTGCAATCCCAGCACTTTGAGAGGCCAAGGCAGGCGGATTGCTTGAACTCAGGACTTCAAGACCAGCCTGGGTGACATGACAAAATCCTGTCTCTTCAACAAAATAATAATAAAGAAAGAGTAAAAGCTGAAGTTTGTACCCAGGGTGCACTGTGGTCCATGATTTATTCAAAATTCACCTTTCTTCCTGACAGGTCTGTGTGTCATGATTGCGGCCTCCATTTATACAGACAGGCGTGAAGACATTCACGAGAAAAATATGCAATTCTATTCCATGACCAAAGAAGGCAGCTACGGCTACTCCTACATCCTGGCGTGGGTGGCGTTCGCCTGCACCTTCGTCAGCGGCATGATGTACCTGATACTGAGGAAGCGCAAATAGAGCCCCGGAGCTGGGTCGCTTTCACTGCCGTACAGAATCCACATTCAGATAACCATTTTGTATATAATCATTATTTTTTTGAGGTTTTTCTAGCAAACGTATTGTTTCCTTTAAAAGCCAAAAAAAAAAAAAAAAAAAAAAAA
>NW_016809864.1:808713-825260 GCF_001698545.2 Rhinopithecus bieti | reverse complement strand
AAAGAGGAAAGAAAAAAAATCCAAAAGAGAGAAGAGTTTTTGCATTCTTGAAATCAGAGAATAGACTATGAACGCTGGTATTCAGAACTGCTGCCCACTCAAAAGTCTCAGCAAGACACAAGCAAAAATCCAGCAATGCTCAAATCCAAAAGCGCTTGACAGGACATTTCTTAACTGTGGGGCTGTGATGGGAGGAGACCAAAGGCTGGGAAAGCTGGGTCTCTGGGGATGCGCTTCCTGTAGGTTTTAGCCGGCCCAAGCCCCTCCCGAATCTCTCTGCTAGTGGTAGGTGGAAGAGGGTGAAGTGGGGTATAGAAGAATGACAGCTTCCTGAGAGGTTTAGGCCAAGTTCCAAGTGAGAAGCAGGTGTAACCCCTGGCGTTCTGTCTGGATCCAAACCAGAGCCCAAACAACCCTCTGGTATAGGGGTGGGTCAGAAAAAGTCTCACCTCAATTTGCCGACAGCATCACCTGCTTGCCTTAGGAATGGTGATCCTTTACCTGCGTGCCAGATTTAGACTCACCTTCAGGCAAAACCTATAGCGCCCCGCCTCACCCCAGACCTACAGAATCAGAGTCTTCAAGGGATGGGGCTAGGGAATCTGCATTTCTAACATGCTCCCTGGGCAACGCTTCAGATGCATTGAAGTTGGGGACCACAGTCCCTGGGCCGGGTGAGCAGAGCTGCCTCAAAAATGCTAGGATGTCATCATGTGGAGATGGGGAGGTGAATGTAACCCCCACAGCAGGCCAAAACCTTGGCCTCCATCGCCACAGCTGTCTACATCTAGGGCCCCCAAACTCCATTCCTGGGCCATGTGAACTCAGACACCTTCAGGGAGTGGGGTGCAGCCTCCTTCCCATCCTATCTCAGAAGGCCTCTCCTTTCTTGTCCAGCCCTTTATGCTACACCTGGCTGGCCTCTCACCCCTATTTCTAGAGCCTCAGAGGACCCACCCACTATTCATTCATTCATTCATTCATTCATTCATTCATTCATCAACATAAATCATGACCTGCATGCGTGTGCCAGGCACAGGGGATACCCTCTCGAAACAATGTCCTCCTAGGGCTCATGGCTTAATGGAGGAGACAGATTTAAAATTAATTGGAAAAAGTGGCTGTGTGCAGTGGCTCACCCTTGTAATCCCAGTACTTTGGGAGGCCAAGGCGGGTGGATCACCTGAGGTCAGGAGTTCAAGACCAGCCTGGCCAAAATGGTGAAAACGCGTCTCTACTAAAAATACAAAAATGAGCTGGGCATGGTGATGCGTGCCTGTAATCCCAGCTATCAGGAGGCTGAGGCAGGAGAATCACTTGAACGAGGAGGTAGAGGTTGCAGTGAGCCAAGATTGTGCCACTGCACTCCAGCCTAGGCAACAGAGCGAGACTCCATCTCAAAAAAAGAAAAGAAACTAATTACACACTGTGATGGAGGCTGCAAAGAATACCACTAAGAATTCAAAATCATCTGGGTGCAGTGGCTCACGCCTGTAATCCCAGCGCTTTGGGAGGCTGAGGCAGGTGGATCATGAAGTCAGGAGTTTAAGACCAGCCTGGCCAACATAGTGAAACCCCGTCTCTACTAAAAATACAACAAAATTAGCTGGGCATGGTGGCAGGTGCCTGTAATACCAGCTACTTGGGAGGCTGAGGCAAGGAGAATCGCTTGAACCTGGGAGGTGGAGGTTGCAGTGAGCCGAGATTGCACCGTTGCACTCCAACCCGGGCGACAGTGTGAGACTGTCTCAAAAAAATATATATAAAACAAAATAATTCAAAATCGAGGCCTGTGACATAGGAGGGAATCTGCTTTATGCGTGCCTATTTTTAAATGCTCCTGGAGGCATTTAGGCATTTAGATCAGTCTAAATATAGCTCCATTCAGTTCGTGCAGATGACATTTATTGGGCAGTACCTGTCTGTGTAACACCCAGAAAACGTGTCTGTGGAGAGGCCCATGGTCCCAACAGTAAATGTGGTGAGAGGGTCCCATAGAGCCGGAGTTTTCAAGCTTTACGGGTTCCCATGCCGCTTGGGACAGGCTGATTCAGCGGGTCTGGGTGAATGTTTTCCAGGTGATTTTAAGACTGTGGTGAGAAATAGGGCTTTTAGGGGCTTGTCCTTCAGGATCAAAGCCTGATGTGCTGTGTGGCAATGCAGGCCACCCAGGAACCACCCCAGGAGAGAAGCTGTTTGCACCTCATTGTCTTTTTCTGCTTATGTTGGAGCAGGATGCTGGGGGCTGTCCTGGGATGGGGTGTGGGACCTTGTGCTATTTAAATACTTGTGCACTTGACCTTCTGCTGAGTGGAGTGATGATTTGCCACCAACTCAGTTCCAGTGGAGCTGAAGAGACGTCTGACTTGAGTAGTTTTAGGGCCACCATGGATATCTCTTCAATGCAAGATTGGCTCTTTCCATCTACTCTTTCATTCGTTTTTGACAGATAGTGTTAAATGTTTATCATGTTCCAGGCACTGTGTGAGGCTCTGAAAATACAGGGGTGAGCAAATCCAGATATCCCCCCTGCCCTCATGAAGTTTGGAGTCTGAGATACGACCCCCTCCCTATGGAGAAGCCGCCAGTGCAGTACAGGGTGGCCTGGGGCCAGAGACAGGACAAATGTCACCTCCTGCCTCCATGAGATACTATCACTGATCATGTCGTGGGCTAGAATGTGGTTTACACCCCTGGGATTAACAGGATGCTACCCAGGCTCAAAGAGGAAGTTGAATCTTAAATTCCCTTGAAACTTTCTACCTTGGTGGCTTTCCTATAATTTTCTTTTTTTTTTTTTTTTTTTTTCCGCTGAATTTCGCTCTTGTTGCCCAGGCTGGAGTGGCACCATCTTGGCTCACTGCAACCTCTGCCTCCTGGGTTCGAGTGATTCTCCTGTCTCAGCCTCCTGAGTAGCTGGGATTACAGGCGCATGCCACCACGCCCAGCTAATTTTGTATTTTAGTAGAGATGGGGTTTCTCCATGTTGGTCAGGCTGGTCTTGAACTCCCGACCTCAGGTGATCCGCCCACCTCAGCCTCCCAAAGTGCTGGGATTACAGGGGTGAGCCACTGCGCCCGGCCATCTATCATTTTCTGGTAGTCACACTGGAAACAAAACACCTTAGAACCAGAGATAACCCCTCCAAGCAATACGTGAACTCCCTTCACAAGAAACGTCAGGGCTACGTGAGTATCTGTGTTGAATGCAGTCTGAAGTGACCCTGTGGATTTTCCTGGCTGGTTGCCACTACTGTACAACATTCAGTGCCCACATCCACCTGTGCCATTAAGGTTTTCTGAGACATGAGAGATGCCTCTTCCCTGCTGTGTGACACGGATTTGGGAAGTTGGAAAGAAATGACAACATCAGGGAGAAAACATCCCAGGTTCTCACCTGTAGGTAGAATCAGCCGCCACTTGGTGCTTATTACCAGTTATTCAAGAACAATAACAACAACAAAATTAGTCGACATCCAAGAAGCAAATATTAGGACCAAAGATAGCATCAATTGTGTTTGAAGGAACCGCAGTTTGCGCATTTTATGACATTTTATAAAGTACTGTAATTCTTTCATTGAGGGGCGATGTGATGGAGAGACTAACTCATTTTGTTATTTGCATTAAAATTATTTTGGGTCTCTGTTCAAATGAGTTTGGAGAATGCTTGACTTGTTGGTCTGTGTGAATGTGTATACATATACCTGAATACAGGAACATCAGACCTCCTTACTCCCACACACTCTGCTATAGTTTGCGTGCTTTCATGCACACCCCTCATGAACAGGCTGGCACTCTAGGATGCTCTGTGTTCACTGATGATGAAGAAACCTAGAACTCCAAGCCTGTTTGTAAACACACTAAACACAGTGGCCTAGATAGAAGCTGTATCATAGTTTAAAATCTGCCTTGCGGGATATTACTTAACTCGCTAATAGTTAAAAGGTTACTTACCATAGAGCAAGTTGGCCAATTTTACGGTGTTGGGGAAATGTTAGGGCGAGGCCTAGAGGTTCATTTGGAATCTTGGTTTGTGATTTTAGGGTAGTTAGGAACTTCCTACTTAATGTACCTTTAAAATAGTCTATTTTCTATGTTTTGTATAATCTGAAACTGTACATGGAAAATAAAGTTTAAAACCAGATTGCCCAGAGCAAGACTCTAATGTTCCCAGCGGTGATGACATCTAGGGGAGAATGCTGCCGTTTTGAGGGGCAGGGGGTCAGTCGATTTCTCATCAAGATAATAATGTATGGTTTTTACAGTGAGCAATTGATAAATGGACAGTTTGTCACTGGACAGTCTCCCTCTGCTTCTTTAATGGGGCCAGCTTTGCAGCCCTGCAGCCTGTGTAGTCGCACATAGTTCCATGCATCCAAGGCCCCCATGCTTGGGAGAATGATCTGCTCGTGCCATTTTAAATTATTTTATATATATCTCTTGTAGAGACAGAGTCTCACTATGTTGCCTACGCTGGTCTAGAACTCCTGGCCTCAAGCGATCCTCCTGCCTTGGCCTCCCAAAGTGCTGGGATTGCAGATGTGAGCCACTCACTGTGTCTGGCATAAATTAGAACATTCTTACAAGAAATAAATATTTCATAGTCATGAAGAAGAATGCTCCTAAAATTTATGTATTCGTTCATCCATCCATCCATTCATTCATTCTTTTATGGGGGGTGATCTCGCTATGTTGCCTATGCTGGCTTTGAACTCCTGGGCTCATGTGATCCTCCCACCTTGGCTCCCCAAAGCGGAATTGCCAGTGGGAGCCACTGTGCTCAGCTTTAAAGTTCTTCGTATTTGAACAAGCAGCCCAATTTTTTCACTTCTCAGGGATCCCCACAAATGACTGATCCTGTTCTTTTTTTTTCAGCCTTCCTGTTCATTGTTACTAGATCGTGTTCTTCCATTTCGTTTGTATTTAATAAAGACCTCTGCTTTAAAGGATGAGGTCATGATGGAATGACACTATTTTCTACTGCATACTCTGCTGAAAACTGAAAAATTCAGACAGAGAGAGAAGGAGAGAAAGAAAGAGATCCCTTTAACTTATATCTAAGGAATGCCAAAGGTAGCAAAAGCTATCTTTGTATCTTGAGAGCACTCATTTCCTTACTGTCACACAGGGTTTGCAAACTAAAATCTTCAGAGACTACTGTCTGCCTTCTTTGCGTTTCTAGATTGGATTTTTTTTTTTTTTCCATGTGGCTGGGGGATGGTGATCATCCCAGAACACTCAATTTCATATTTCTTCCATTCAGGAAATCAGCCTCTCATTCATTCATTCACCAAATATTTGCGTAGCTGTAATGGTACAAGCATTGTGCTAGGTGTTATGGTGACTTCCTGTGTTTTTGTCTCCATTACATACTAGGGACTTTTGAGAGGACATGATTGAACCTTTAGCCACCCATTAGCAGGCCATGAGGAGCCCCAACTGCATCCCATTGATGTCACAGCATGTCACCCATCAGCTTGATGAACTTAGTCCCTGCCTTGATCTAGATGATATTAGTCTCAGTTTCAAGCTTCCAGGGCTAGATTCTGATGGGTCTGTCTTGGGTAACACACTCACTCATCATTGCCCCAGTACTTGGCTGGAGTCGGGAGTGAGATCAAATTATGTAAACATGAGGGTCGGGGTGCAGTGGCTCACGCCTGTAATCCCATCACTGGGAAGTGAAGGCAGAAGGATCACTTGAGGCCAGTAGTTTGAGATCAGCCTGGGCAGCACAGCAAGACCCCATCTCTATAAAAACTGAAAAATTAGCTAGGCATGGTGGTGTGCTCCTGTAGTCCCAGCTTCTCAGGAGGCTAAGGCGGAGAATCGCTTGAGCCTTGGGAGGTCAAGGCTGCAGTGAGCTGTGATCAGAAAACAGAAATGGTTTCAAAAAATAAAAATTCTTACACATTCATGAAATGAACTAACCCCCTCCCAAGAGGGCTCTAACCTGAAGTCTCAACCAGTTTCCACTTCCAACTCCCACTCCAGAGCTATGGGTGATGTGCTGTGATCTCAATTGGGTCCAGTTGGGGCTCCTTATGGCCTGGTAATGGGTGACTAAAGGTTCAATCATGTCCTCGGAAAAGTCCCTAGTATGTAATGGAGACAAAGGCACAGGATGTCACCATGAATTGTCCCCTTGGAAAAGGGACAGGCAGAGAATCCATGTCCAGTGGCCACAGGTTCATTAGTGGTCACAAATACCAGGAAGCCCCTTCCCTGGCGGGAGGGAGACTTGTGGCTGCTCAATCCATTGCTCTTGGTTCTGCTCAGTGGAACCATCTCCCTCATCCACTGTCCCCTGTGGTCAGATTTAAGACGGGCAGTGTGGAGGAGGCCCTTTCTTTCTTCCTCCGGGTGTGAGGCCTAGTGTCTCAGAGGTGATTTTCAGGGTTGCACAGTTACAGGCTCTTCTCAGTCGCAGATGGGATTCCTTTGGCCATGTAAGATCTTGTCTTTACTTTTTTTTTTTCAAAGTACAAAACATTGATTATCACAGAGATTTTGACACTCAGGAATCCAGTAGTGGCTTATCTAGGTAATTCTGCCTATGGCTTTTATGTGATGGGCCTAATAATTTGAGCCACAGAAATCCTGGCCCCACGCCTCTGAGCTTTACTGCAGCCTTGAGGCAATAACTGCAAAGCCCTTCTAATCTGAGCTCTCTCTCTCTGCCTGTCCCTCTGTCTGATGAAAAATGCTAAATGATCTTGCGTATCTTTTGCTGGAATCCCATACATCTTATCTTCTGCTTAGCTTTTTGCTGCCATGCTATTGATCCTTAGTTTATAGCAGGGCTTAGCAGATTACTTGCTTTTANTTTTTTTTTTTTTTTTTTTTTCCGCTGAATTTCGCTCTTGTTGCCCAGGCTGGAGTGGCACCATCTTGGCTCACTGCAACCTCTGCCTCCTGGGTTCGAGTGATTCTCCTGTCTCAGCCTCCTGAGTAGCTGGGATTACAGGCGCATGCCACCACGCCCAGCTAATTTTTGTATTTTTAGTAGAGATGGGGTTTCTCCATGTTGGTCAGGCTGGTCTTGAACTCCCGACCTCAGGTGATCCGCCCACCTCAGCCTCCCAAAGTGCTGGGATTACAGGGGTGAGCCACTGCGCCCGGCCATCTATCATTTTCTGGTAGTCACACTGGAAACAAAACACCTTAGAACCAGAGATAACCCCCTCCAAGCAATACGTGAACTCCCTTCACAAGAAACGTCAGGGCTACGTGAGTATCTGTGTTGAATGCAGTCTGAAGTGACCCTGTGGATTTTCCTGGCTGGTTGCCACTACTGTACAACATTCAGTGCCCACATCCACCTGTGCCATTAAGGTTTTCTGAGACATGAGAGATGCCTCTTCCCTGCTGTGTGACACGGATTTGGGAAGTTGGAAAGAAATGACAACATCAGGGAGAAAACATCCCAGGTTCTCACCTGTAGGTAGAATCAGCCGCCACTTGGTGCTTATTACCAGTTATTCAAGAACAATAACAACAACAAAATTAGTCGACATCCAAGAAGCAAATATTAGGACCAAAGATAGCATCAATTGTGTTTGAAGGAACCGCAGTTTGCGCATTTTATGACATTTTTATAAAGTACTGTAATTCTTTCATTGAGGGGCGATGTGATGGAGAGACTAACTCATTTTGTTATTTGCATTAAAATTATTTTGGGTCTCTGTTCAAATGAGTTTGGAGAATGCTTGACTTGTTGGTCTGTGTGAATGTGTATACATATACCTGAATACAGGAACATCAGACCTCCTTACTCCCACACACTCTGCTATAGTTTGCGTGCTTTCATGCACACCCCTCATGAACAGGCTGGCACTCTAGGATGCTCTGTGTTCACTGATGATGAAGAAACCTAGAACTCCAAGCCTGTTTGTAAACACACTAAACACAGTGGCCTAGATAGAAGCTGTATCATAGTTTAAAATCTGCCTTGCGGGATATTACTTAACTCGCTAATAGTTAAAAGGTTACTTACCATAGAGCAAGTTGGCCAATTTTACGGTGTTGGGGAAATGTTAGGGCGAGGCCTAGAGGTTCATTTGGAATCTTGGTTTGTGATTTTAGGGTAGTTAGGAACTTCCTACTTAATGTACCTTTAAAATAGTCTATTTTCTATGTTTTGTATAATCTGAAACTGTACATGGAAAATAAAGTTTAAAACCAGATTGCCCAGAGCAAGACTCTAATGTTCCCAGCGGTGATGACATCTAGGGGAGAATGCTGCCGTTTTGAGGGGCAGGGGTCAGTCGATTTCTCATCAAGATAATAATGTATGGTTTTACAGTGAGCAATTGATAAATGGACAGTTTGTCACTGGACAGTCTCCCTCTGCTTCTTTAATGGGGCCAGCTTTGCAGCCCTGCAGCCTGTGTAGTCGCACATAGTTCCATGCATCCAAGGCCCCATGCTTGGGAGAATGATCTGCTCGTGCCATTTTAAATTATTTTATATATATCTCTTGTAGAGACAGAGTCTCACTATGTTGCCTACGCTGGTCTAGAACTCCTGGCCTCAAGCGATCCTCCTGCCTTGGCCTCCCAAAGTGCTGGGATTGCAGATGTGAGCCACTCACTGTGTCTGGCATAAATTAGAACATTCTTACAAGAAATAAATATTTCATAGTCATGAAGAAGAATGCTCCTAAAATTTATGTATTCGTTCATCCATCCATCCATTCATTCATTCTTTTATGGGGGGTGATCTCGCTATGTTGCCTATGCTGGCTTTGAACTCCTGGGCTCATGTGATCCTCCCACCTTGGCTCCCCAAAGCGGAATTGCCAGTGGGAGCCACTGTGCTCAGCTTTAAAGTTCTTCGTATTTGAACAAGCAGCCCAATTTTTTCACTTCTCAGGGATCCCCACAAATGACTGATCCTGTTCTTTTTTTTTCAGCCTTCCTGTTCATTGTTACTAGATCGTGTTCTTCCATTTCGTTTGTATTTAATAAAGACCTCTGCTTTAAAGGATGAGGTCATGATGGAATGACACTATTTTCTACTGCATACTCTGCTGAAAACTGAAAATTCAGACAGAGAGAGAAGGAGAGAAAGAAAGAGATCCCTTTAACTTATATCTAAGGAATGCCAAAGGTAGCAAAAGCTATCTTTGTATCTTGAGAGCACTCATTTCCTTACTGTCACACAGGGTTTGCAAACTAAAATCTTCAGAGACTACTGTCTGCCTTCTTTGCGTTTCTAGATTGGATTTTTTTTTTTTTCCATGTGGCTGGGGATGGTGATCATCCCAGAACACTCAATTTCATATTTCTTCCATTCAGGAAATCAGCCTCTCATTCATTCATTCACCAAATATTTGCGTAGCTGTAATGGTACAAGCATTGTGCTAGGTGTTATGGTGACTTCCTGTGTTTTGTCTCCATTACATACTAGGGACTTTTGAGAGGACATGATTGAACCTTTAGCCACCCATTAGCAGGCCATGAGGAGCCCCAACTGCATCCCATTGATGTCACAGCATGTCACCCATCAGCTTGATGAACTTAGTCCCTGCCTTGATCTAGATGATATTAGTCTCAGTTTCAAGCTTCCAGGGCTAGATTCTGATGGGTCTGTCTTGGGTAACACACTCACTCATCATTGCCCCAGTACTTGGCTGGAGTCGGGAGTGAGATCAAATTATGTAAACATGAGGGTCGGGGTGCAGTGGCTCACGCCTGTAATCCCATCACTGGGAAGTGAAGGCAGAAGGATCACTTGAGGCCAGTAGTTTGAGATCAGCCTGGGCAGCACAGCAAGACCCCATCTCTATAAAACTGAAAATTAGCTAGGCATGGTGGTGTGCTCCTGTAGTCCCAGCTTCTCAGGAGGCTAAGGCGGAGAATCGCTTGAGCCTTGGGAGGTCAAGGCTGCAGTGAGCTGTGATCAGAAAACAGAAATGGTTTCAAAAAATAAAATTCTTACACATTCATGAAATGAACTAACCCCTCCCAAGAGGGCTCTAACCTGAAGTCTCAACCAGTTTCCACTTCCAACTCCCACTCCAGAGCTATGGGTGATGTGCTGTGATCTCAATTGGGTCCAGTTGGGGCTCCTTATGGCCTGGTAATGGGTGACTAAAGGTTCAATCATGTCCTCGGAAAAGTCCCTAGTATGTAATGGAGACAAAGGCACAGGATGTCACCATGAATTGTCCCCTTGGAAAAGGGACAGGCAGAGAATCCATGTCCAGTGGCCACAGGTTCATTAGTGGTCACAAATACCAGGAAGCCCCTTCCCTGGCGGGAGGGAGACTTGTGGCTGCTCAATCCATTGCTCTTGGTTCTGCTCAGTGGAACCATCTCCCTCATCCACTGTCCCCTGTGGTCAGATTTAAGACGGGCAGTGTGGAGGAGGCCCTTTCTTTCTTCCTCCGGGTGTGAGGCCTAGTGTCTCAGAGGTGATTTTCAGGGTTGCACAGTTACAGGCTCTTCTCAGTCGCAGATGGGATTCCTTTGGCCATGTAAGATCTTGTCTTTACTTTTTTTTTTTCAAAGTACAAAACATTGATTATCACAGAGATTTTGACACTCAGGAATCCAGTAGTGGCTTATCTAGGTAATTCTGCCTATGGCTTTTATGTGATGGGCCTAATAATTTGAGCCACAGAAATCCTGGCCCCACGCCTCTGAGCTTTACTGCAGCCTTGAGGCAATAACTGCAAAGCCCTTCTAATCTGAGCTCTCTCTCTCTGCCTGTCCCTCTGTCTGATGAAAATGCTAAATGATCTTGCGTATCTTTTGCTGGAATCCCATACATCTTATCTTCTGCTTAGCTTTTTGCTGCCATGCTATTGATCCTTAGTTTATAGCAGGGCTTAGCAGATTACTTGCTTTTATATGGTTTACAAGCTGAGAATTTATTTTGCGTTCTTAAAAAGTTGTGAAAATGCTGGGCACAGTGACTCACACCGGTAATCCCAGCACTTTGGGAGAGTGAGACAGGAAGATCACTTGAGCCCAGGAGTTTGAGACCAGCCTGGGCAACATTGCAAGACACTGTTTCTACCAAAAAAAAAAAGGCAAACTGTGAATGGTGGCGCAGGCCTGTGGTCCCAGCTACCTGCGAGGCTGAGGCCGGAAGATTGCTTGAGCTTGGGAGGTGAAGGCTGCAGTGAGCCACGATCTTGCCGCTGCACTCCAGCCTGGGCAACAGAGTGAGACTCTGTTTCATCAAAAAAGAAAAAAATGTTGTAGGCCGGGCGCAGTGGCCCACGCCTATAATCCCAGCACTTTGGGAGGCCGAGGCAGGTGGGTCACTTGAGATCAGGAGTTTGATACCAGCCTGGCCAACATGGTGAGACTCCATCTCTACTAAAAATACAAAAATTAGCCAGGCGTGGTGGTGGGCGCCTGTAATCCCAGCTATTTGGGAGGCTGAGGCAGGAGAATCATTTGAACCAGGGAGGTGGAGGTTGCAGTGAGCCGAGATCATGCCACTGCATTCCAGCCTGGGCAACAGAGCAAGACTCTGTTTTTTTTTAAAAAAGTAAAATAATGCAAAGAAGAATATACAACAAAGACTTTATGTTGGCTGGGCATGGTGGCTCACGCCTGTAATCCCTGTACTCTGGGAGGCCGAGGCGGGTGAATCACCTGAGGTCAGGAGTTTAAGACCAGTCTGGCCAACATGATGAAACCTCGTCTGTACTAAAAATACAAAAAATTAGCCAGGTGTGGTGGCGGGTCCCTGTAATCTCAGCTACTCGGGAGGCTGAGGCAGGAGAATTGCTTGAACCTGGGAAGCGGAGGTTGCAGTGAGCCAAGATCACGCCTCTGCACTCCAGCCTGGGTGACAACAGCGAAACTCTGTCTCAAAACAAACAAACAAAAAAAAACCTTATGTGGCCTGCAACACCTGAAATATGTACTATCGGCACTTCATAGAGAAAGTTTGTCAACTCTTGTTCTAGCACTTGACTTGTCTGTTTCTGTAACTCTCTAAATCTTTGGATTCTCCATCAATGTAGATTGCAGGCTTCAGGCAGAAGGAATCTTAGCAAAGCCACATTTTCTTCCATTTTGCCATTGGACCATGTTTGATCGAAGATTTACTTTTTCTTGTTGGATCTTACTGAAGGATCTATGAAGTTGAGCTTGCCAATATCCTGATGTATTTCTACAGTTTCTCCTGATACTACAACATCCACAGGTTCATGGTTGGTGTAAAATAGGTGACAGTTTGAACCAGGCTTCAGCTATGGCCCATGGGCCACATCCAGCCCACCACCTGATTTTGTAAATTAAGTTTTATTGGGACACAGCCACACCCACTCATTTACATAGCGTTCATGGATGCTTTCCAAAGCAGAGTTGGGTAGTTTCAATAGAGACCATATAGACCACAAAGTCTGAAATATTTACTATCTGGCTCTTTCCAGAAAAATTTTATCTAAACCGAATATTTTGCCATAGCGTGACAAGGGCAACAGCTTCCCAGCCTGAATAACAGGGTCTCCACTGCCCTCTGACCTGCCACTGCCATTCAGCCAATTCCACATGAGTGTCTGTTGCTTGCAGCACCAACATAAGGTACCAAACTTAGTATTAGTCAAGGGTCTTAGTTGCAAGCAATAGTGACTCTGGCTGATTTAAACAGAAAGGAAATTTATTAAAGGGAAAGCTAGTAGTGCCCAGGCTTGAAAGCATGAAGCCAAATCCCCCCCCCAGTTGTCTCAGATCGTTCCACAGAACAATTCGGTAAGAAAACTACTGCTGTCGGGGCCGGGCGCGGTGGTTCACACCTGTGATCCCAGCACTTTGGGAGGCCGAGGCGGGCGGATCACGAGGTCAAGAGATCGAGACCATCCTGGCCAACATGGTGAAACCCCGTCTCTACTAAAAATAGAAAACTTAGCTGGGCGTGGCTGTGCATGCCTGTACTCCCAGCCACTTTTGAGCCTGAGGCAGGAGAATCACTTGAACCCGGGAGGCGGAGGTTGCAGTGAGCTGAGATGGCACCACTGCACTCCAGCCTGGCGACAGAACAAGACCCCATCTCAAAAAACAAACAAAAAAAAAAAACCACTGCCATCACCACTAGATGGTACCATTTGCAGTCAATATTTGCACCTGTGCTATCCCTCCTTCTGTGGATTGGGAGCCTGGCATGGTGCCTCTGATTGGTGAAGCCTGGATCACATGACCGTGTCCTGGCTGCAGGGAAGGCTGGGAAATGATGAGCAGCCAACTTCAGTTTACATCGTGGTGGTTAGTTCTGCAACCCACCAAGACTCAGAAGGAAGGGAATTTCCCAACATACGAGGGAAGTTCAGATGTTGGGCAAACAAAATATCAAATGTCTACTAAATCCTATCAAGCCCAGTTCCCTGTCTACCCACAGCTAATCCCAAACTATATTCATCCATATCACACCTGCATATTTTTTGCTATATTATGTATAGTCTGCACTGTTATATATTTAGCTTTTTTTTTTCCTTTTTGAGACAGGGTCTCACTCTGTCACCCAGGTTGGAGTGCAGTGACAAAATCATAGCTCACAGCAGCTTCAACCTCCTGGGCTCAAGCAATCTTCCCATCTAAGCCTCCCAAGTAGCAGGGACCATGAGCGTGCACCACCACACCTGGCTAATTTTTTATTTTATTTTGTGGAGATAGGGTTTTGCTATGTTTCCCAGGCAATCTGGAATTCCTGGGCTCAAGCAATCTTCCACCTTGGCTTCCCAAAGTGTTTTTTTTTTTTTTAAAGACAGAGTCTCATTCCATCACCCAGGCTGGAGTGCAGTGACGTGATCTTGGCTCATTGCAACCTTCACCTCCCAGGTTCAAGCAATTCTCCTGCCTGAGCCTCCTGAGTAGATGGGATTAAAGGCACTCCAGCTATTTTTTTTTCTTTTTTCTTTCTTTTTTTTATTAAATAAACAGAGTCTCGCACTGTTGCCCAGGCTGGAGTGCAGTGGCACGATCTCGGTTCACTGCAACCTCCGCCTCCCAGGTTCAAGCGATTCTCCTGCCTCAGCCTCCCGAGTAGCTGAGATTACGGGCACATGCCACCACTTCCGGCTAATTTTCATATTTTTAATAGAGACAGGGTTTCACGATGTTGGTCAGGCTGGTCACAAACTCCTGACCTAATGATCCACCTGCCTCAGCCTCCCAAAGTGCTGGGATTACAGGCGTGAGCCACTATGCCCGACCCACCCCAGCTAATTTTTGTATTTTTAGTATAGAGGAGGTTTCACCATGTTGGCCAGGGTGGTCTCGAACTCCTGACCTCAAGTGATCTGCCCATCTCAGCTTCCCAAAGTGTTGGGATTACAGGCATGAGTCACCACGCCCGGACCCAAAATGTTTTACATGTCAATATGTAGTATGAATCTCTACTCCTCCCTCAAAACATGTATCTCAAAAATTTCCAGCTTCCAATGCATTTGTTTTATGACCAGGGGAAGCCAAGCTTCCAGAAAGTGAAAGAGCAGGTACTACTACCACGCCCTAGTGGTGGTGTGTGACAACATGGTATAGCAATGAAGCATTGAAGCAATGATAGCAATTGCACGTCCAACTTAGCCAAACCCAACGCAGCTGATAAAAGCTAACGTGCACAAATCCTGATTAATTTAGAGTTAAATCTGTTACTGCTAGAACATGGCTATGTACCTATTTTCATTTGTCTCAATTTATTAATATATAGCCATGGGATTAGCCATGTGATTTTTGTACTTTTTTTTTATTAGTAGAATATTTCTACATTGAGACAGATTTAGTTTGCAATGGAATGTCAGTGTAGAATTGACTATACTTGCATGAGAAAGAGAATATATTTTCAGTACAAACCTATTATGAACTCTTTATTTATTTATTTACTTATTTATTTTTGAGATAGAGTCTTACTCTGTCACCCAAGCTGGAGTGCAATAGTGAGATCTCAGCTCACTGCAACCTTTGCCTTCCAGGCTCAAATGATCCTCCCACCTCAGCTCCCGAGTAGGTGGGAGGATCACAGGCACATGCCACCACCCCCGGCTAATTTTTGTATTTTTTTGTAGAGATGGGATTTCGCCATGTTGCTCAGGCTGGTCTTGAACTCCTGGGGTCAAGTGATCTGCCTGTCTCAGCCTCCCAAAGTGCTGGGACTACAGGCATGGGCTACTGCACCCAGCCTTGAACTCATTTTAAATAGGTGTATTATGAAAAGTCTTTGTGAGTGTTTTCTTTCAAAAGTTTCTTTCTTTCTAAAGTTTTTCTTGTAAGAACTCCATATGGTATACCTGTAGGGTAGAGTTTTGTCGCATTACCACAATTGACATTTGGGCTGCGGAATTCTTGGTGGGGACTGTCCTGTATGTACACTATAGGATGTGTGGCAGCATCCCTGGCCTCTACCCACTAGATGTCAACAGTGCTCCCCAACCCCCACCACTGTTGTGACAACCAAAAATATCTCCAGACATTGCCAAATGCCCCATGCAAGGGGTGGGGACAAAATTGCCTACAAGGGAGAGCCACTGCTGTTGGGTCCTGTATACACCAGGAAATACGGTGATTGGCAGCCATGATGGTGGGGCTACTGGGAGGTGTTGGAAATTGCCAGGGGAGGTGATTGGTCTAGAGCAGCTCACACCCATCTGGAAGGAAAGCCAATGACAGTCTCCCCCACCATGGCCCTTGGCGTCTCTGAACACATGGGAGAACAGCACAGGACGTTCCCCATCCCAAAGCTGAAATGGCACATTGGCTCGATTTTTGTCATCAGCTAGAGCAAACAGACCAGAGGAACCAGGAAGAAATGGCTTCTCTGTGTTTGTAGAAGGACAATACTGTAATTTCACCAGGGTCCTGAACACATGTGAGGGAAGAGAGGTGTTACTTCACCTTGGCACAGGATTACTTTAAAGCCCAGATTTTTTATGTTTATTTTTTATTTGGCCTGGAAGGGAAGTTCAATTGCTGTGGTCTGCCATTGCCTCATCCAGAAAGAAATGATGGCAGGTCAGATGTGGTGGCTCATGCTTGTAAGCCTGGCACTTTGGGGGGCTGAAGTAGGAGGATTACCTGAGCTCAGGAGTTCAAGACCAGCTTAGGTAATGTAGTGTGACCCTGTCTCTACAAAAAATTTTAAAAATTAGCTAGGTGAGGTGGCACACACTTGTGGCCCCAACTACTCAGGAGGCTGAGGTGGGAGGATCGCTTGAGCCCAGGAGATTGAGGCTGAAGTGAGCTGTGATTGTGCCACTGCTCTCCAGCAGTAGAGCAAGACACTGTCTCAAAAAGGAAAGGAGGCCAGGCGCAGTGGCCTGCAATCTCAGCACTTTGGGAGCCGAAGCAGGCAGATCACTTGAGGTCAGGAGTTTGAGACCAGCCTAACCGACATGGTGAAACCCTGTCTCTACTAACAATACAAAAAAAATTAGCCAGGTGTGATGGCGCGTGCCTATAGTCCCAGCCAATCGAGGCTGAGGCAGGGGAATCACTTGAACCCGGGAGGTGGAGGTTGCAGTGAGCCAAGATCATGGCATTACACTTCAGCCTGGGCGACAGACTGAGACTCCATCTCAAAAAACAAACAAAA
>NW_016809864.1:797773-806168 GCF_001698545.2 Rhinopithecus bieti | reverse complement strand
GAGGGGAAGGGAAGGGAGGAGAGGGGAAGGGAAGGGAAGGGAAGGGAGGAGAGGGGAAGGGAAGGGAAGGGAAGGGAGGAGAGGGGAAGGGAAGGGAGGAGAGGGGAAGGGAAGGGAAGGGAGGGGAAGGGAGGTGAAGGGCAAGGGGAAGGGAAGGGAAGGGAGGGGAAGGGAGGTGAAGGGGAAGGGGAAGGGAAGGGAGGGGAGGGAGTGGAGAGGAGGGAGGGGAGCCCTTTGGGAAGCTGAGGTGCGAGGGTTGCCTGAGGCCAGGAGTTCGAGACCAGCCTGGGCAACATAGAGAGACCCCCCCATCTCTACAACAGTTTAAAAATTGTCTGGGTGTGGTGGTGTGCTCTTGTGGTTTCAGCTACTCAGCAGACTGAGGCAAGAGGATCCCTTGAGCCCAGGAGTTTGAGCCTGCTGTGGGCTAAGATCATGCTACTGAACTCCATCCAGCCTGGGCAACAGAGTGGGACTCTGTCTCAAGGATGGAAGGAAGGAAGGAAGGAAGGAAGGAAGGAAGGAAGGAAGGAAGGAAGGAAAGAAGGAAGGAAGCAAGGGAGGGAGGGAAAAAGGAAGGAAGAAAAGAAGAGAGGGAGGAAGGAAGGGAGGGAGGAAGGAAAGAAGGAAGGGAGGAATGAAGGAAGGAAGAGAGGGAGGGAGGAAGGAAGGGAGGGAGGGAAGGAGGAAGGAAGGAAGGGAGGGAAGGAGGAAGGAAAGAAGAGGAGGAGGAAGGGAGGGAGGAATCAAGGGAGGGAGGGAAAAATGAAGGAAAGAAAGAAGAGAGGGAGGGAGGGAGGGAGGAAGGAAAGAAGGAAGGAAGGAAGGAAAGGCGGGAGGAAGAGAGGGAGGGAGGGAGGGAAGGAAGGAAAAGAAAAAACAGTGACACCTGAAACATGGTTAGAGAAGTGCTGAAGCCGCTAAAGTGGGGAGGCTGCAAACGGTAGGACTGAATCAGAAGGGTAGGACTGGAGCAGGCGGTGGCTGATCTTGTCATTGGGGGAGGAGAGGAGTTGAGGAAGAGCAGCAAGTTGTGCAGTCAGCATGTGGAGCAGCTGCTGGCTTATCCTGTAGGTTTTCCTATGGGATGAACATGAGGCAGTTTGTTGGGAATTCCTAGCAGGATTAAGAGCCTTCAGTCTGAACGGCAGACATCCAACCTCAAGAGTTGCCTCCAGGTCGGGTGTGGTGGCTCACACCTGTAATCCCAGCACTTTGGGAGGCTGAGGCGGGAGGATCACTTGAGGTCAGAAGTTTGAGAACAGCCTGGCCAACAGGATGAAACCCCATGTCTACTAAAAATACAAAAATGAGCCAGACATGGTGGCGGGTGCTGGTAATCCCAGCTACTCAGGAGGCTGAGGCAGGAGAATCCCTTGAAACCAGGAGGCAGAGGTTGCAGTGAGCCAAGATCATACCACTGCACTCCAGCCTGGGTGACAGTGCCTCTGTCTCAAAAAAAAAAAAAAAAAAAAAAAAAAAAAGAATATTCACACACGAAAAAGAGTTGCCTCCACTTGATGGCAACGTGTGGCCTGCATGCTCTGCCTCCCTGTCCCATGTGTGAGTTGACCCAGTAATCAGAGCACCTGCTAAAGGACAGACGACTCTGCAAGCTATGCTCCAGCCTCATCAGCTGGCCTCGTTTCCTGGCAGAGGATGCGGAGAGCCAGAGGGTGATATGGGGCAAGGACCCGCTTAGCAGATGTAGCCAGCAGGTCAACTAATTTTAAGTTCCACCTGGCTTTCTGTCTCGTTGCACTTGAAAAAGTCTTTATAATTTGCTGGCTGGTAAAATAGTTGCTTAAAGCATGGTGTATGGATGCTCTGCCTTAGAATCCATGGGGGACATCTTGACATTGCAGATTCCTGGGCTATGCACCAGACTTGCTGAGTCAGAACCTCAAGGGCTAGGGCCCTGGGATCTGCCATTTTGACAGGCTCTCCAGGGATTTGGATTGAGGGACGTTGGTGATTGCAATTGGGAATACTTTGTGGGATGCTTGATTCCATAAACTAGACCAATGAGCTAAGTTTAGGAGGTGGTTATGACCCAGAGCATTGGAGCGTCCTTCTTCCCTGTCAGTTCTCTTCTTTCCCTCTCTAAGCACAATAAACACAGTGGCCCTAAGAGGTGTCTTGAAAATATAATAACAGGCTGGGCACGGTGGCTCATGCCTGTAATCCCAGCACTTTGGGAGGCCAAGGTAGGTGGATCACTTGAGGTCAGGTGTTCAAGACCAGCCTGGCCAACACGGCAAAACCCTGTCTCTACCAAAAATACGAAAATTAGCTGGGTGTGGTGGTGGGCATCTGTAGTCCCAGCTACTTGGGAGGCTGAGGCAGGAGAATTGCTTGAACCTAGGAGGCGGCGGTTGCAGTGAGCCAAGATCACACCACCGTACTCCAGCCTGGGTGACAGAGCCTGACTCAGTCTCAAAAAAAAAAGAAGAAGGAGGAGGAGGAGGAAGTGGAAGAGGAAGAAGAAGAAGGAGGAGGAGGAGGAGGAGAAGAAAGAAACATCTGAGACTAGGTAATTTATAAAGAAAAGAGGTTTAAGGCTGGGTATGGTGGCTCACACCCATAATCCCACCACTTTGAGAGGCAGAGGCAGGCGGATCACAAGGTCAGGAGTTTGAGACCAGCGTGACCAATATGGTGAGACCTTGTCTCTACTAAAAATACAAAAATTAGCCGGGTGTGGTGGCAGGTGCCTGTAGTCCCAGCTACTCGGGAGGCTGAGGTAGGAGAATCAGTTGAACCCAAGAGGTGGAGGTTGCAGTGAGCTGAGATCGCTCCACTGCACTCTAGCCTGGGCGACAGAGAGAAACTCTGTCTCAGACAAAAAGAAGTTTAGTTGACTTATGGTTCTGCAGGCTTTATGGGAAGCATGATGCTGACATATGCTCAGCTTCTGGGGAAGCCTCAGGAAGCTTGCAGTCATGGCAGAAGGCAAAGGGGAAGCAGGCATGTCACATGGCCAGGGCAGGAGCAAAGGTGGGGGTGCCACACATTTTTATTTTATTTATTTATTTATTTATGAGACAGAGTTTCACTCTTTTTGCCCAGGCTGGAGTGCAATGGCGTGATCTCGGCTCACTGCAACCTCCACCTCCCAGGTTCGAGTGATTCTCCTGCCTCAGCCTCCTGAGTAGCTGGGATTACAGGCAGGTGCCAACACCCCAGCTAATTTTGTATTTTTAGTAGAGACAGGGTTTCACCATGTTGGGCAGTCTGGCCTCAAACTCCTGACCTCAGGTGATCTGCTCCCTCGGTCTCCCAAAGTGCTGGGATTACAGGCGTGAGCTACCACGCCCAGTCACCACACACTTTTAAATGACCAGATCTCGCAAGAACTCACCATCACAAGGACAGCACCAAGTGGATGGTGCTGAACCATTCATGAGAAACCACCTCCATGATCCAGTTACCTTCAACCAGGCCCTACCTCCAACACTGGAAAGTACAATTCATTGTAAGATTTGGGTAAGGACCAATGTGAGATTTGGGTGGGGACAAATATACAAACTACATCAACACCCCGAATTCCTTCTCAGAGTTCTCTCTCCCTCCCTGTGGGCAATCTCTTGTAGAGGTCAAAGTGATTTGCAGCATATGACCTAAGCCGGGCCAATCAAATTCTCTCTTTCGGAGCCTCTCCTGGGCTCCCCAGTGGGATGCCACAAGGATGGAAACCCAGTTGGTCTTGATTCCTCCAGCACCTGTCTCCTATCAAGTCTGCCCTTCAGCCTGTTCTCTGATTTTCTCCTTGCTATGTGTTGAGACTTCTCTAGCCTACACTGGGGGCTACCCAATATGCTTCCCCCAGCCCCTCTCCTGATTAAGTTCTGGTGCTCTCGGCAACTCTGAGAAGGTTTTCTCTCTTTTTTCTTTCTTTCTTCTTTCTTTTTCTTTTTTTTTTTTTTTTTTTGAGACAGAGTCTCATTCTGTCATCCAGGCTGGAGTACAGTGGCACAACCTTGGCTCACTGCAACCTCTGCCTCCCAGGTTTGAATGATTCTTGTGCCTCAGCCTCCCTAGTAGCTGGGACTACAGGTGCATATCACCACGCCTGGCTAATGTTTTTGTATTTTTAGTAGAGACAGGGTTTCACCATGTTGGCCAGGCTGGTCTCGAACTCCTGACCTCAGGTGATCCTCCCACCTTGGCCTTTCAAAGTCCTGGGATTACAGGTGTGAGACACCACACCTGGCTGAAAATTTTCTTTCTTATTCCATGACTACATCCTGCTGCAATGCTCTGGAAACCTTTGTCCTGTTTTATATTTTCGCAGGGAGCAGAAAAGAGTTGAGGTTTCTTATGTGGTTTATTTGGCCACATTCAGCTTAGTCCGTCAGATAAGCTTTGTCATCATCAACTATATAGACTACATGGCTTCTGTGGTTTCAATGAGATTTGAACACTTTTCCACTTGTGTTGGATTTGCAGCTTAAACTAATTTATTTTAATCGCCATCATTCAATTCCAATTTTATAAAAGGATCAACGCACGACGGAAAACAGTAGGGAAAGTTGCTGATGAGAAAATCCGCCGGTGAGGACGTTGGGTTCTAAGCAGAATTGAAGCTCTGGAATTAAGAACACAGCCAAAGAGAAGCTTTGAAGTCTGAGTTTAGAGAAGCGGACTGACTCGTAAGGCAATTCCAGGTAAGATTTGTGAATGACGTTAAGAATAAAAAGCAACTGAGATCAACATGGAGGCCTGCAAGGTAAGGGCCATATTTTATCTAGATACTAGCTTAGAGACTTGCTATATTGGCACTGTATTTTACATGTTATTTAGTAGCATTGTGAAATCAACTGGTTTCAGCATTGAAAAGGATAAAAATAGCTTATGAAAACAAAATGGTTTTTTTAAAAAAGGATAAGATGTATGTTTGATTTCAATTGCAGAAATGAAGGGAAGAGGCACTCCTGCCACCTGGTGGGCATTTAGCCAAATTGTTTGTTCAGGTTTTTTTTTTTTTTTTTTTTTTTTTTTGATAACGGAGTCTTGCTCTGCCGCCCAGGGCTGGAGTGCATGGGCCGGACTCAGTCACTGCAGGCTCCGCCTCCGGGTTCACGCATCTCCTGTCTCAGCCTCCCGAGTAGCTGGGACTACAGGCGCCCGCCCTCGGTTCGCCCGGCTAGTTTTTTGTATTTTTTGGTAGAGCGGGGTTTCTCGTATTAGCCAGGATGGTCTCGATCTCCTGACCTCGTAGATCGCCTCGTCTCGGCCTCCCAAAGTGCTGGGATTACAGGCTTGTGCCACCGCGCCCGGCCTGTTCAGGTGTTTTAGGGGTGAAATTCGTGTCGTTGAATCTAAGTTGAACACACAAACATTCCAGCTCCAGCCGTGGTTGGGTCTTATTTCCTTCCCCTTAACCTGGAATCTGTACCTTTCTGTTTCCAATTAAGGCCTTTATAAAAGAAAGCAACCTGGTTTGGCCAGATAAAAGCTCATGTCTCCTTGCCCGTGTCCTCGTGAACTGTATCACAGTGCTCTCTGGAAATCTTGTGTGTGTACTTTTCACTTGTCAACCTCCTGTGTCCCCCACTAGAAGGTCAGCAGCAAGAAGGCAGGGATTCTGTCTGGTCTTGCTATCCATCATAGTGCCTGGTACCAGTGCCCGGCATACTGGTCGATAGTTCCCTGATGAATGAAAATTTAACAAATAGGTGAAAATACAGTTTTGGGTTGCCTGAGTGGCATGTTCCAGGCCTTTACCATGTCATAAACCTCTTCGTTCAACTGCTAATAGTTTCTCCTGTGTCTTGGGTTACAATCAACCTAGCCAAGTTTGGCCTCCATCTTGCTGCAAGAAGTAACCCCTGCCCATAGATGTACCAGATCAGATTGATACAGAACCCGCTGGCCTGAAAAAAGGCCTCCAACCCTACTACTTAAGAATCCCAAACATCTCTCTGTTTGCTACTCATGGGCCCTGACTTGCAAGCAAGGGGTGGGTGAGTGTCCCTGGCTCATGGGACATTTTTTTTTTTTTTCATAAGGAGATAAGTGGTAGATAAGTAAAATTAGCCCAGTAGGAACTGATTTCAAGCTGTGGAGTGGTGATTAGGGTAATTTGTTGGTAGTCCAGGGAATGCCCCATGATCTTAAATAATTACCATCATGTGTTGTTGCGATAGTGGTCAGATGGGTTTGAATTGATCGTTGGCTCTGATTAGGGAGTCTCCCGCGCTGACCCATGTTCTCCCTTCAGAGGCATCTGGAACATCAATCCTGCAGATTATTCAGATCATTAGGAATTCCCCGTGGAGACTCAATACTTTCCTGAATCTGAATAGTTAAACCTCTGTGTTGCAGAAATCAAATACCATCTGGCTTTCGTGTTATCTTGGCTAAATCCAGTCAATCCCAGCTTCTTCAATGGCATTTATGATACTCCGCTCCCCAAAATCTGGAGAATCGTAACTGGGTTAGAAACAGTTTTATTTAATCTTGGGTGTAGAAAGATTGTTTTCACAGATCGGACAGCATTTACCTCCATCAGAGTAAGAAAAAAGAATGTCCAGGTGTGTCCTTGCCCCAGTGATCACAGCATCTGTTGATATGTTCCTTGATATCAGCCTTATAGATCAGACTTACTGTCATCTTTAAAGAAGTTTACTTCATCCTAGCACGGTGGCTCACGCCTATAAAACCAGCACTTTGGGAAGCCGAGGTGGATGGATCACTTGAGGTCAGGAGTCCGAGACCAGCCTGGCCAACATGGTGAAACCCTGTCTCTACTGAAAAAGTACAAAAATTAGCCAGGCGTGGTGGCATGTGTCTGTAGTCCCAGTTACTCGGGAACCTGAGGCATGAGAATTGCTTGAACCTGGGAGGTAGAGGCTGCAGTGAGCCAAGATCATGCCACTGCACTCCAGCCTGGGTGACAGAGTGAGACTCCATCTCAAAAATAAATAAATAAATAACATAATGGCATTGACAAACGGTTGTCCACCCCACAAACCACCCACTAGCCCTAGTATCAAAATTATGGGAAATTGTTCCTTTCAAAGAGACTTCAGAAAAATATTGTATCCTGGTATAAAATGGATTGTTATTTCATTATCTGCATGAAAGGGCCTTGCTTGTTGACCAGTAATAGTTTGCATTTTAATTAATTTTTGTCCTTTCCCACTAGCTAAATAGCTAATCTGTTGTAACTCCTGTGGTTACTTACTGTCTTTTTAGACTTTGCCTGTGTGTTTGGATTCCAGTAGAGTGGGTTCTTCCCCCGACACAGTCCCACCACTCGTAGTTCAATTGCAGGAGAGGAAAAACTTCATTCATCCTCTTAGATTCTGTGACTGGAGTCTGTAAATTAAACTGACAGCAGGTAGATGAACAGGAGGAAAGACAAATTTTAATAGTTATACATGCATGGAGGCTTCACATAAAAGGAGCAAAATGCAAAGCAGTGGTTAGACCTGGGGCTTACATATCATTTTTTTTTTTTTTTTTTTTTTTTTTTTGAGACAGAGTCTTGCCCTGTCATCCAGGCTGGAGTGCAATGGCATGATCTTGGCTCACTGCAACCTTCGCCTTCCGGATTTAAACAATTCTCCTGCCTCAGCCTCCCGAGTAGCTGGGACTATAGGCATAAACCACCACGTCTGGCTAATTTTTTGTATTTTTGGTAGAGACGAGGTTTTACCATGTTGGCCAGGCTGGTCTCGAACTCCTAACCTCAGGTGATCCGCCTGCCTCGGCCTCCCAAAGTGCTGGGATTAGAGGCATGAGCCACTGTGCCTGGTCAAAAAATAAGAATTTTTTTAAATTAGTCAGGAGTGGTGGTGTGTGCCTCTAGTCCCAGATACTCAGGAGGCTGAAGTGGGGGGATCTCTTGAGCCCAAGAGTTGGAGACTGCAGTGAACCATGATTGTGTCACTGTACTCTAGCCTAGGTGACAGAGACTCAGAAAGAGAGAGGGAAGGAGGGAGAGTTTGGGTTCCTAGGGGTGGTAAATTGTGGAAAGATGACTAGGAAGTGGTGGGTAAGGGTTGTTTAGTAATGTTTGTCATGCCAACTCATCTCTGTGCCAGTCACCCTGCTACAGAATGGAGAAACATCTTTACATGGGGAATTTCCCTGCTTTTAGGCGGAAAGGGAGTGGGTAGAGAGCTCTTTTTGTCTGCAGTTTCTCAGTTGCCCTCAGATCAAAATAATCTTTATGCTAAAGTGGCCTGTTTTGGGGTAATGTATTCTGATGCCCTCCAACATGGATAGAAAATCAAGGTAGAGGCCGGGCGCGGTGGCTCAAGCCTGTAATCCCAGCACTTTGGGAGGCCAAGATGGGCGGATCACGAGGTCAGGAGATCGAGACCATCCTGGCTAACACGGTGAAACCCCGTCTCTACTAAAAAATACAAAAAACTAGCCGGGCGAG
>NW_016809864.1:794998-796461 GCF_001698545.2 Rhinopithecus bieti | reverse complement strand
AAAAAAAAAAAAAAAAAAAAAAAAAAAAGAAAATCAAGGTAGATGCACACGGCTCCTCCCAAAGTCTCATGCGGGTGAAAGGCGGGAACTGACAGGATCATATTTGTCTTCCTTACAGGGCTCTCTCTCTCTCTCTCTCTCTCTCTCTCTCTATTTTATTTATTTATTTTTATTTATTTATTTTTTTGTTGTTGTTGAGATGGATTGTTGCTCACTGCAACCAGCTCACTGCAACCTCTGCTTCCCGGGTTCAAGCAATTCTCCTGCCTCAGGCTCCTTGCAGGCACCCACCACCACACCCAGCTAATTTTTTGTATTTTTAGTAGAGACAGGGTTTCACCATGTTGGCCAGACTGGTCTCACACTCCTGACCTCAAATGATCCACCTGCCTCCACCTCCCAAAGTGTTGGGATTACAGGCATGAGCCACCACACCCATCCTCTTATTTTTCCTCTGAGTTCAGTTCTTCCACTCTGTCATCCTGGATTTGTGGTAATGGGTAACAAGTAAGATCGTTAGTCTGTCTCTGCTTTTGCAACCTTCACTGCCATCTGACAATTCAGGATAAGGCCTCCCTGCTTTCATCATGCTGGGCACATCTGACTGAGGTAAGAGCTCTTGAGGGGATTGATGGAGGGCTTTGCAGCTTCCTTATTGGTGGGTAAAATGT
This sequence comes from Rhinopithecus bieti, assembly GCF_001698545.2. Taxonomy (NCBI): domain Eukaryota; kingdom Metazoa; phylum Chordata; class Mammalia; order Primates; family Cercopithecidae; genus Rhinopithecus; species Rhinopithecus bieti. Next base: position 795,790 of record NW_016809864.1, on the reverse strand, counting down.
CTCCCAGGAAATGTGGGTGTCTAAGAGTATCCAGGGGGACCCACCTCCATGGCATATGGGGTGAGGGCCTGGTATCATTTCTTTGAACAAGCCATGGCTTCCAGTGGAGATGGAATGTATTAGTCAGGTTACTGCTGCTGTAACAAAGTACCATAAACGGCCAAGCGCGGTGGCTGATGCCTGAAACCCCAGCACTTTGGGAGGCCGAGGTGGGCCTGAGGTCACCTGAGGTCAGGAGTTCGAGACCAGCCTGGCCAACATGGCACTCCATCTCTACTAAAAATATAAAAATTAGCCGAGCATGGTGGCACACACCTGTAATTCCAGCTACTCAGGAGGCTGAGGCAGGACAATCACTTGAACCCGGGAGGCAGAAGTTGGAGTGAGGCGAGATCACACTACTGCACTCTAGCCTGGGCAACAGAGTGAGACTCTATCTCAAAAAAAAAAAAATAAATAACTATAAACTTGGTGACTTAACACAACAGAAATTATTTTTCTCGCCAATCTGGAGGCCAAGGTATCCACAGGACTATGCCCCTCTGGAGGCCCTCGTGGAGAACTTACCCTTGCTTCTTTCAGCTTCTGGTGGCCCCAGGCATTCCCTGGCTTTTGGCTGCATTGCCCCAGTCTCCATCTCTGTCTTCATATTGCATATCTTCTCTCTCTCATCTCTGTGTGTCTCTTATCAGGACACTTGTCATTTAATTTGGGCCCAGATCATCCAAGATGATCTCATCTGGAAATTCTTAATTACATCTGTGAAGATCCCCTCCCCTCCCCTCCCCTCCC
>NW_016809864.1:783132-794800 GCF_001698545.2 Rhinopithecus bieti | reverse complement strand
CCCTTCCCCTCCCCTCCCCTCTTCATTTTTAAGACAGAGTCTCATTCTATTGCCCAGGCTGGAGTACAGCGTGGTATGATCATAGCTCATGGAGTCTCAACCTCCTGGACTCAGGCGATCCTCCCAACTCAGCCTCCTGAGTAGCTGGGAACAGGTGTGAGCCACCATGCTCGGGTAATATTTTATTTTATTTTTTTAGAAATGGGGTCTCGCTATGTTGCTGGTCTCAAACTCCTGGGCACAAGTAATCCTCCTGCCTTGGCCTCCCAAAGTGCTGTGATTACAGGCATGAGCCACCGTGCCTGGCTGATCCTTTCTTCCAAATAAGTTCACATTCACAGGTTCTAGGATGAAGACATCTCTTGGGGTGGGGGACCCAGTTCAACCAGCTGCACACAGGATGCAGATAAATGCTGGAAAGGCTCAGAGGACGCTTCTTGATGATGGAGTAGAGTTTCTCTTTCTTCATTAGCAAGGGAACCACACACCTTGGTAGAGCGGTGCCCCTTAAAAATCATTTATATTTTCAGTTCCTGTCTCAGCAACCAAATGAAGTCTTGAGTGGAGTCCCTTCCATCCACATTAATCTGCTGATGGGAGTGGTGTGTTCCTTCAATATTACCACCAGGTGGCAGCCAAGAACCTAGAGTTAGGTAGGATCATGCTTGCTGCCTGACCAAAGTATATGGTCTTAGCTCCTGAACTGAGATCCAAGTTTCCAAATAAAGACAGAGGATGCCAATTCAGCTTTACTCTGGCCTATTCAGTAACATGTCACTTAATAGGCAGAATTACCAGATCAGTCCACCAGCCAGCCTAGTGTGGCAATAATTTACCCCAACTGTTTAAGCATTTACATAGTACACACCTGTTTTTGTTTGTTTTATTTTTGAGGGGAGTTTCGCTCTTGTTACCCCGGCTGGAGTGCAATGATGCGATCTCGGCTCACTGCAACCTCTGCCTCCTGGGTTCAAGTGATTCTCCTGCCTCAGCCTCCCGAGTAGCTGGAATTACAGGCATGTGCCACCACACCCAGCGAATTTTGTATTTTTAGTAGAGACGGGATTTCTCCATGTTGGTCAGGCTGGTCTCAAACTCCCGACCTCAGGTGATCCACCCACCTCAGCCTCCCAAAGTGCTGGGTACAGGCATGAGCCACCCCGCCCGGCATACACACCTGTTAATTTTGCCTGTTTGGCATTTCTTTCCTTACTTTGGGGTAGGTTGGGAATGTTAATCACATTAGCCCATTCCCTAGCACAGTTATTGTTTCAAAGATTGGCATATCATGTCATTCCAGTGAGAGCATCACAAAGAAAATCGGATGTTGTTTTCTTTCTGTGAATCAACCTATAGCTTTCTTGTAAGATATTTCCCCAACACACTTGCTTGCAATCACAGGGTCCTCAATGATGGGATCTGCATTTTGTTAACAGTTAGTTTAAGGAGGTCAACTGTAGCACAGGCCAGGCCAAAAGTCAAAAACTCTTCATTACTGAATGAATATCCTAGGTAGATTATACAAGGATGTCCTTATATTACAAAAGAATGATCTTTTATAATATAAAAGGATGTCCTTATTCAGATGTCCTTAGACCAATTACTTAAACTTTTGGAATGTCCAACTATAGCCAAAATTGATGCCCGAATTGTTTCTAAAACTGACAGCTTTTATTAAAATAGCAAAAGGGCCTCTCTTTTCCTTTCTCCGCCATCGTGGCGTGTTCTTGCCTCTGCTTCTCGCCTTGTCTTCTCTCACAAGACTTTCAGGACTAAGTGATTCCTGGCCAAGAAACAAAAGCAAAATTGTCCCATTCCCCAGTGGATTCGGATGAAAACTGGAAATAAAATCAGGTACAACTCCAAAAGGAGACATTGGAGAAGAACCAAGCTGGGTCTATAAGGAACTGCACTTGAGATGGCACACATACTTGTGCTGCGTGAAGGTCACGATCACATTACCATGTCAAACTGAAAATGTCACCAGTATCTGGAGAGTCGGACGTGTTTTCCTCTCTGAATCTATTATGAATGCGTTGGTTGACTGGGTTCAGTAATAAATATGTGAGGCCTTTCGTTTCAAAAAAATAAAAATAAAATAGCAAAAGGAAGAAGTGATAGGTTACTTCTTCCTATAGCTTCCTATAGCCTACAGCTACAGAGACTTATTATTGAATTTGTTCAAAACATTTTTCTGTTTTAAATGTTTCTCAGATGATTCTGATACGTGACCAGGATTGAGGACCAGTATTTCTCTATGAGAGCTAGCTCAGGTGCGAATTTCAGAATTAGAGGTGTTTAATTTGACTGTTATCTCTTTCTCTTTCTACTTTTTGTGCCTGGAATACTCTTAGTTAAAACAAATTAAGCACAGTAGCTCACACCTGTAATCCCAGCACTTTGGGAGGTGGAAGCAAGCAGATCACTTGAGGTCAGGAGTTCAAGAGGAGCCTGGACAACATGGTGAAACCCCGACTCTACTAAAAAAAAATAAAAAATACAAAAGTTAGCCAGGTGTGGTGGTGTGCATGCCTGTAGTCCCAGCTGCTCTGGAGGCTGAGGCAGGATCGTTTGAACCTGGGAGGTGGAGATTGCAGTGAGCCGAGATTGCACCACTGCACTCCAGCCTGGGCGACAGAGTGAGACTCCCTCTTAAAAAATAAGTTAATTAAAACCAATTAATCTCAGGAGACTTGATTCTCTCTTGCTGAGATGGGTAGAGAGAAATCCTTTGGCAACTAAACCAAACTAAACTCTAGCATTCTCTCTGTTTTCCAAAAATCCTGTCTAAGCTCTACTTACCTGAATTTAATGCGAAACTATCCCCCCTTATTGTTCTTCTAAGCCACCTCATCTTAAAGTCTATATATTGATAGAGAAGTGCAAGAACTCAATGCAGAACCTGTGGAAAGAAAGTAAGAAAATTGTCGAAGTCTTGAAAGAAGTGAGGGTAAACAGACTGGATATCTTTCCAAGTCAAAGCAGTTTGGAGCCAAGGCTGATGGTAAAGAGAATATTGCAGAATTTGTTAGATATCCATTAATGAAAAGAATCTGGCAATTCCTGGAACCAAAATTTGAGATTGAGGGTGGAATAAAGATATATCAGATACATCCACAATCAAATAATTTAAGACGATAGCCCCTAATTGAAAGAAAAAGTGTGGGATGCAAGAAAATGGTAAATATAGAAATGTGATAAAAATGCCAGTAAATTAAACAATTATTGCCTGGAAACAGCCGTAATGGCACTTTTTGCTTTTAAAAGATGGGTCTAAACTTATTGATAAAAATAACAAATAGGCTGGGTGCAGTGGCTCACGCCTGTAATCCCCGCCCTTTGGGAGGCCAAAGTGGGTGGATCATTCAAGGTCAGGAGTTCGAGACCAGTCTGGCCAAAGTGGTGAAACCCTGTCTCTACTAAGAATACAAAACTTGGCCGGACGCCGTGGCTCAAGCCTATAATCCCAGCACTTTGGGAGGCCGAGATGGGCGGATCACGAGGTCAGGAGTTTGAGACCGTCCTGGCTAACACGGTGAAACCCCGTCTCTACTGAAAATACAAAAGCTAGCCGGGCGAGGTGGCTGGCGCCTGTAGTCCCAGCTACTTGGGAGGCTGAGGCAGGAGGATGGCGTAAACCCGGGAGGCGGAGCTTGCAGTGAGCTGAGATCCGGCCACTGCACTCCAGCCCGGGCGACAGAATAAGACTCCGTCTCAAAAAAAAAAAAAAAAAAAAAAAGAATACAAAACTTAGCCAAGCAAGGTGGCAGGCACCTATCGTACCTATCATTCTCGGGAGGCTGAAGCAGGAGAATCGCTTGAACCTGGGTGGCAGTGGTTGCAGTGAGCCAAGATTGTATCCCTGCACTCCAGCCTGGGTGACAGAGCAAGACTCTGTCTAAAAAACAAAACAAAACAAAAACAGTAATATATGTTGACATTTGAGGGAAGTCACTGAAAGAACAGAAGAACAATGAAATTGCTGTAAACAAGCAGAAGGAAGTAAAGAAAGGTTTCAACAGAAGGAAGAGAAGGAGAAAAATAAGCAAACAAAAAGGATAATAAACAAAAAAAATACAAAATAACATGGTATAAAATAAATCTCACTGCACATTTCAACTGTGAACCCAAAAGTATCAAAGACAGATCGCAGTTTAGAAAGTATATTTTGCCAAGGTTAAGGATGTGCGTGTGACACACAGTCTCAGTGTTTCAGGAAAGGGGTCCCAGTCCAGACCTCAGGAGAGGGTTCTTGGACCCCACACAAGAAAGAATTCAGGGTGAGTCCATAGATTAAAGTAAAAGCAAGTTTATTAGGAAAGTAAGGGAATAAAAGAATGAGTGGCTACTCCATAGACAGAAAAACCCTGATGGCTGCTGGTTGCCCCCCGCTTTTTTTTTTTTTTTTTTTTTGAGACAGAGTCTTGCTCTGTCACCCAGGTTGGACTGCAATGGCACGATTCTCCTGCCTCAGCCTCCTGAGTAGCTGGGACTACAGGCGCATACGCCATCATACCTGGCTAATTTTTGCATTTTTAGTAGAAATGGGGTTTCACCATATTGGCCAAACTGGTCTCGAACTCCTGACCTCAGGTGACCCACCCACCTCGACCTCCCAAAGTGCTGGGATTACAGGCATGAGCCTGTAAAAAATGGTTGCCCATTTTTATGGTTATTTCTCGATTATATGCTAAACAAGGGGTGGATTAGTCATGCCTCCCCTTTTTTAGACCATATAGGGTAACTTTCACATGTGTCTGTGTGAAGAGACCACCAAACAGGCTTTGTGTGGGCAATAAAGCTTTTTAATCACGTGGCTGCAGGCGGGCTGAGTCCGAAAAGAGAGTCAGCGAAGGGAGATGGGGTGGGGCCGTTTTATAGGATTTGGGTAGGTAAAGGAAAATTACAGTCAAAGGGGGTTGTTCTCTGGCAGGCAGGGGTGGGGGTCACAAGGTGCTCAGTGGGGGAGCTTTTGAGCCAGGATGAGCCTGGAGAAGGAATTTCACAAGGTAATGTTGTCAGTTAAGGCAGGAACAGGCCATTTTCCCTTCTTTTGTGATTCTTCAGTTACTTCAGGCCATCTGGATGAATACCTGCAGACTTGGGCTCAGAGGCCTGAGGGCAACGTCCTGACATTTCCATGGCATTTGTAAGCTCTCATGGCACTGGTAGGAGTGTAGCAGTGAGGACAACCAGAGGTCACTCTCCTAGCCATCTTGGTTTTGTTGGGTTTTAGCTGGCTTCTTTACTGCAGTCTGTTTTATCAGCAAGGTCTTTATGACCTGTATCTTGTGCTGACCTCCTATGTTGTCCTGACTTAGAATGACTTAACCATCTAATGCAGCCCAGAAGGTCTCAGCCTTATTTTACCCAGCCCCTATCAAGATGGAGTTGCTCTGGTTCACACACTTCTAACATTAGGAGGTCCTGATGACAGGTGCCTACTGTGGTCGGGGCACAGCTTGGTTTTATACATTTTAGGGAGATATGAGACATCAATCAATACGTGTGAGATGTACATTGGTTTGGCCTGGAGAGGTGGTGTTAGAAATAAGAGCTCAGAGTCATAAAGAAAATGAGCACTCAAACAAAAGATCTCTCAGCAAGCCAAATTTACTTCTGCAGAAGAGTGCGGTTTGCGCCAGTCACGAGTGTAAGAGCACACCAAGCCGGGTAGGGCGGGGGTTTTTATCCCTGACGCAGTTCCCAGCACTTCTGTGTCCTTTTCCCATTGGCTGAAGTTGGACTTCACAATGTAAGCTAACTGGATTGGCCAAAGTTTAAAATGGAATAGGGTCTATTAGGTGGGAAGGAAAAGGGACTGTCCTTTACTAGGCCAGAAGGACTTGTCTGGGTGCTACAAAGGTGGGAAGGTTGTTTACAGAACAGGTAGGAGACAACAACAGGTAGGTTGTTTACAGACAGGTAGGAAGTACAAGGAAGTTGGTCGTAAGAAACAGAACGGGGAACTAAAGCTTTTTGAAGATTAATTATCTCTGACATTGGGACAACTGGGTGTAGGGTGGGAATTTCCAGGTCATAGGTAGACAAGAAAGGGTTGCACTCCTTTGAGTCTCTGATTAGCCTTTCAATGAATATACAGTTTACATGTGAGAGGAGGGTAGAGGAATAGTCACTTACGGTTTAGTGAAACAATCGGGCAGAGGAAGCAGTCAGATAGGCATTTGTCTCAAGTGAGCAGAAGGAAGACTTTGAGTTCTGTCTGTCCTTTGTCCACAAGTAATTTCCTTCTCGGTAAATTGTGAGGGAGGTATGTAGCTTTTTTTCTTGATGTTGCTGTTGTTGTTAAATCTTTGTAGTTATGTTATTTAGAAATAAAATGGGAGGCAGGTTTGCCTGACATAGTTCCCAGCTTGACTTTTCCCTTTAGCTTAGTGACTTTTGGGGTCCTGAGATTTATTTTCCTTTCACACAGTTATCACTATAAATAGAGTCTGAGGGCAGAATCTATCAGATTGGACTGAAATAAACAAACTGTAAAGGAGACCATAAGAACCTCACCCAAATCTCCCAAAGTAAGAGCTCCCAGTGAGGAGTGGAAAAATACTGAATATCAGAGGTCAGAAAAGTCAGGAATATCAGAGGTCAGAAAAGTCAGGAAACTCCCCTTAATGCTAAAAACAACAAGGTTATCTGGAAAGTCCCTAGCAGGGCAAGCGGCCGTTTGTGGTTTGGTCAAAGGGCGGGAACCAATGAACAACTGACTAATGTTTAACTTTATTTTTATTTTTTATTTTTTTTATTTTTACTCGTCACCGGACTAGAGTGCAGAGTGGCCGGATGCTCTCAAGCCCCCTCACCTGCAAGCGTCCGCCTTCCTGGGTTTACGGCCATTCTCCCACTGGCCTCAGCCTCCAGATGTGGCCCGTGAGACTACAGGCGCCCGCCCCTGCCCCGCTTAGTTTTTGTAATTTTTAATAAGAGACGTAGGGTTTGCACCTGTAGGCCAGGACGTCCACGATCTCCTCGAGCCTCGTGATCCACCCGTCTCGGCGCTCCCAAAGTGCTGGGATTACAGGCTTGAGCCACCGTGCCCAGCCTAATGTCTAACTTTAAATGTCAGCCAATGGTAAACCTACAACTGTAAAAATCCCCAGTGACTCTGTAACTTGCTGTAACTCGTTTGTGTCTGACTATAAAAGACGGCTGAACACCGAGCTCGGGGTCTCTCCCTAGGATCTGATACCTAGCTGGAGGGAACCAAGTTTGAACTCGAAATAAAGCGATCCCTGCCGCTTGGCTTTGTCTCTGGACTCTGGTGGTTGCTTTTGGGTCATCGCGGGTCTGGGCATTACACCAGATTCTTCCAGCTCTGATATAACTTGTGTGTGTTTTATTTCGTTTTTTTTTTTGTTTTTTGAGATGGAGTCTCGCTCTGTTGCCCAGGCTGGAGTTCAGTGGCGCAATCTCGGCTCACTGTTGCAACCTCCGCCTCCCGGGTTCAAGCAATTCTCCTGCCTCAGCCTCCTGAGAAGCTGGGACTACAGGTGTCCACGACCATGCATGCCTGGCTAATTTTTGTATTTTTAGTAGAGACGGGGTTTCACCATGTTGGCCAGGCTGGTCTTAAACTCCTGACCTCAGGTGATTCACCACCCCCGCTAATTTTTTGTATTTTTAGTAGTGACGGGGTTTCACCTTGTTAGCAAGAATGGTCTTCATCTCCTGACCTTGTGATCCAACTGCCTCAGCCTCCCAAGGTACTGGGATTACAGGCGTGAGCCACTGCGCCTGGCTGTGTGTTTTGGATTTTTTTGAGGGTCTGAACTAAAAGAGACTTCGAAGATCTAAATCCTCTCATTGTAGTTGAGGAAACCGATTTAAGAAGGGAAAGCTACTTACTCAGGGTTACATATTAAACGAGAGCCAGGGAAACCAGAAACCAGAATCTCCTTCCAATCCAACAATTTTTCCTATTCACCTGAGATTCCCGATTCATCAAACGCAGGACATAAGATTAGTCTAGAGCAGATGTCACTGGAAAGGGGTCCCATTCCAGACCTGAAGAGAGGGTTCTTGGACCTCGTGTGAAAAAGAAGTGAGAGCAAGTTTATTAGAGAAGTAAAGGAATAAAATATGACTACTCTGGCTGGGTACGGTGGCTCACATCTGTAATCCCAGCACTTTAGGAGACTGAGGCAGGTGGATCACAAGGTCAGGAGTTTGAGACCAGCCTGGCCAATATGGTGAAACCCCATCTCTACTAAAAATACAAAAATTAGCCAGGCGTGGTGGTGGATGCCTATAGTCCCAGCTACTCGGGAGGCTGAGACAGGAGAATCACTTGAATCTAGGAGTAGAGGTTGCAGTGAGTTGAGATCGCGCCACTGTGCTCCAGCCTGGGTGAGAGAGCGAGACTGTCTCAATTAAAAGAAAATAAAAAAAAACAAAGAATGACTGCCCCATAGGCAGATCAGTGGCATGAGTTGCTCAAATGAGTATATTTATAGTTATTTCTCAATTATATACTAAACAAGGGGTAGGTTATTCATGAGTTTTCTGAGAATTCCTGCAACTGAGCCTTTCTTTCCCTTTTAGACCATATAGGGTCACTCCTTGGCGTTGCCATGGCATTTGGAAACTGTCATGGTGTTGGTGGAGTGTCTTTTGACATGCTAATGTATTATAATTAGCGTATAATAAGTGGTGAGGGAGACCAGAGGCCACTTTCATGGTCGTCTTGGTTCTGGTGGGGTTTTGGCCAGTTTCTTTAGCTCATGCTGTTTTATCAGCCAGGTCTTTGTGACCTGTATCTTGTGCTGACCTATCTCATCCTGTGACTAAGAATGCCTTAACCGTCTGGGAATGCAGCCCAGTAGGTCTCAGTCTCATTTTACCCAGCCCCTATTCAACATGGAGTTGCTCCCTCTCAAATGTCTCTGACACAGACACAGAATTTCATCAGGTTTAAAATTTTGCCTCACTTTATTGACAATAAAAAACCCATGATGGGGAGGGCATACTCCATTCTCTGTTGAAAGTGTGGAGTGGTAAAACCTTGAGAGCAATCTGTCAGGATTCTACACAGATAAGTTCCCTGAAAAGCCTGGAAGAAAATATACCCAACTGGTAAGAGTAATTACCTCCTCAACAGAAATGTTCCCAGACTGAATGGAGGGTCGTGCTGCTTATTCTTGTGGCCCAATAACAAGATGCAGATGAACTGGGAAAGGAGGGAATTTTTATTTGGGTAACTGGTTACAGGGAGAAGGCCTGGAAAATATCACCAGACTAACTCAAAATTAGAAAGTTTTCCAGAGTTTATATACCTTCTAAGCTGTGTGTCTACATGTAAGTGTGCATTTATCTAAAGACATAAGTGATTAACTTTTTTTCTTTTTTTGAGACGGAGTCTTGTTCCGTTGTCCAGGCTGGAGTACGGTAGCACTATCTTGGCTCACTGCAACCTCTGCCTCTTGGGTTCAAGTGATTTTCCTTGCCTCAGCCACCCAAGTAGCTGGGATTACAGGCACATGCCACCAAGCACAGCTAAGTTTTGTATTTTTAGTAGAGACAGGGTTTCACCATGTTAGTCAGGCTGGTCTTGAACTCCTGACCTCAGGTGATGCACACACCTCAGCCTCCCAAAGTGCTGGGATTACAGGCTTGAGCCACCGCACCCAGTTAACTTCTTTTAGTCTGTAACTAAGATCTCAATTCTGAAGACCTTCCTCTGTAAATTTACTTAATCTAAATGGCTCCAGGTGCTGGGGTGATTACCCTTATCTTGTCTCCTGTTAAGTCACATAGGTTTGGGGAATTCCTTAGTCTTGATAGGAGAAGAGTACCACCATCTTAACAAGACTCCACCACCTTGAAGTATCAAGTTTCCATTTCTCAGAACTGTCCATTGCCACCTGACCAAACCGCAAAAGTCAGCCCCACCTATATCTTCAACAGAGCATAACAACCCTAACCAAACATATCAAAGTCCCCAGCAGTCCCCAACCAGCCAGCACTCCCCTAACCCTTCCCCAGTAGGACCACACCCAGAGCACACTTCCCCAACTGGGCCCTTTTTAAACGCCTCAGACTGTAAGAGAAGTTTGCCCCTGATCCTGCTAGTCAGAAGCCCTGTCTCAAGTGTTTGAGCCACTCTCTTGCTTTGTGTTCCTTCTCGTCTCTCCCTCTGCTCTAACAGGACCCCCAGTAAACTTCTTTTTGAAGCCCTGGGGAGTTTTTTCGGACCTCCCAATAAAACTTGTTTAATCCTAAACAGGTCCCATTAAGAATTCCTTCGTTACTTTGTCATGCTTTATAAGGCCCAGGAAAGGCCTAGGCAAAACTCTTGATGGACTTTTGTTACATTCTAGCCTTTCTGTGCTGAGACAGTTATCATGGAGGCCTGTGTTAGTGAGATCTGGCCTGCCATGGAAAGACTGAGTTGGGAGTGAGTGGTGCTAAAATGAGACTTTTGATTTTTTTTAACTGCTGTATTTATAATTTTCTATTGGGAATATGATCACATATTGTGAGTTTTTTAAAAGAGGCTGCTGGGCGCGGTGGCTCACGCCTGTAATCCCAGCACTTTGGGAGGCTGAGGTGGGCGGATCACAAGTCAGGAGATCGAGACCATCCTGGCTAATACGGTGAAACCCCGTCTCTAATAAAAATGCAAAAAAATTAGCTGGGCGTGGTGGCAGGCACCTGTAGTCCCAGCTACTCAGAAGGCTGAGGCAGGAGAATGGTGTGAACCCGGGAGGCGGAGCTTGCAGTGAGCCAAGGTCGCACCACTGCACTCTAGTCTGGGTGACAGAGTGAGACTCCATCTCAAAAAAAAAAAAAAAAAAAGAGGCCAAGCACACCTGTCATCCCAGAAAATTAGGAGTCCGAGGCAGGTGGATTGCTTGAGCTCAGGAGTTCAAGATCAGCCTGGCCAACATGGTGAAACCCCCTGTCTACAAAAAATACAAAAATTAGCCAGGCATGGTGGCGCACATCTGTAATTCCAGCTACTTGGGGGGTGAAAGTCTTGCTTGAACCTGGGAGGTCAAAGCTACAGTGAGCCAAGATTGTACCACTGCAGTCCAGCCGGGGCAACAGAGTGAAACACCCTGTCTCAAAACCCAAATAAAATATATTTATATTTTAATATATGTATCTTTATATTATATAGAATATTTAACATATATCAATAGGAGATGGCAAATCACTTAGAAGTAGTCATGGAGATAAATATATATATCACTTATACATTATATATAATATACAAAAATACGCCAGGTGCAGTGACTCATGCCTGTAATCCTAGCATTTTGGGAGGCCAAGGCGGATGGATCACAAGGTCAGGAGATTGAGAGCATCCTGGCTAACACGGTGAAACCCTGTGTCCAGTAAAAATATAAAAAATTAGCCGGGCATGGTGGTGGGCCCCTGCAGTCCCAGCTACTCGGGAGGCTGAGGCAGGAGAATGGTGTGAACCTGGGAAGCAGAGCTTGCAGTGAACCAAGATCATGCCACTGCACTCCAGCCTGGGAGACAGCAAGACTCCGTTTCAAAAAAAAAAAAAAATCCCAACATATATAATATATATGTATTATCTATAATACATATTATATAAAAATCCCAACATATATATTTATAATATATAATATCATTAATATATAAATATAATTTAATGATATATAGCTTTTATGTAATTATATAT
>NW_016809864.1:743395-782900 GCF_001698545.2 Rhinopithecus bieti | reverse complement strand
TTTATTATATATAAAATATAAAGTGCTATATAAAATAAATGATAATTATATAATATATATCTTTTATTTATTTTTATTATACATAAAAGTAAATATAAAAATAAGTGATATATATATTTATTTCTATGACTACTTCTGAGTGACTTGCCATCTCCTGTTGACCTTGTCTCAGTAAATTAGCAGTTAGGAAACAAGGTCTTTTTCATTCTCTCCCTCCCCTAGCCTTTTTGCCTTGTCCTGGGTATTTCACGTTATCTCATTGTTGGGATTTTGCTCTGACTTGGTCTTAAAGTCTCTCTCGGGCGAGGATGTATAAACTCTAGCCCTGTCCTGATGGGGCTCCAGGGGAAGTGGGCGTTTGGACAGTGCCTTTCATGGGATGCTTCTTTTTCTGGTAGACAACCTAAAGCCTGTGTCCAACTGGTTACCAGGTGTCCCTCTCCCAGGAGACTTATTTGTACTGGCAGGCAGCCTTTTGTTCGTGTCTGACCTGTATCCAGTTTGTTCTTACCAACACAGCCACTCTCTGGGAGGAGAGCCCTGACCAGGAGGAGAGTCAGGCTCAAGTGTGTGGGTCAGGTGACACAGAGCCAGCAGTGCAACAAAACACAGGAAATCACAGCAGTGCTTTCTTACTCACAGATCCAAGGAGAAGAGTGGTGACCACAGGGTTGATGGGATGTTCAGAGGCAGCAGGGAGCTCATCCAGTGGGTGGGGAGCAAGAGAGAGAAGGATCTGCAGGACTAAAGCCTTTACTCAGGTCCAGTGCATCACCACAGCAGGTTTTCTGTGGGGAGTTCCCACTGGTGGCTTTAAAACAAGCTTGTCCAACTCACGGTCCACGGGCTGCATGTGGCCTTAGGATGGCTTTGAATGTGGCCCAACACAAATTCGTAAACTTTCTTAAGACACTATGAGATTTTTTTTGCATTTTTGTGTGTGTGTGTTTTTTTTTAGCTTATCAGCTTTCATTAGCATTAGTGTATTTTATGTGTGGCCCAAGATGACTCCTCTTCTCATGTGGCCCAGAGAAGCCAAAAGGTTGAACAGCCCTGGTTTAAAGCAAGCAGGCACGGGTTGGGCTGTGACTGAAAAGTGGTCACTGCGGCATACCTGCACAGCACATGCAGGCTTTGAGGTTTACTGGAGCGAGTCAGGAAGGTTGTATCTAGCTATCCCATGGGGAGGTGGTCACTGGGATAGGGCAGACATCTGGATGGATGACACTGAGGAACTGGGAGGAGGTGGAGAACTGCAAATTGGAATTAAGCCCTGCTTCTGGTACAGGAAAGGGTTACTTGTATTCAAAATGGAACCATACAAATGCAAATTAAAACCACAATGAGATTCCACCTTACTCCTGCAAGAATGGCCTTAATTAGAGTCAAAAAACAATATATATTGGCATGGATGTGGTGAAAAGGGAACATGTTTATACTGCTGATGGCAATGTAAATTAGAACAAATATTTTGTAAAATAGTATGCCTCAAAGAACTAAAAGTAGACCTACCATTTGATCCAGCAATCCCACTACTAGGTATCTACACAAAGGAAAAAAAGTCATTTGAAAAAGACACATGCATACATGTTTATAGCAGCACAATTTGCAATTGCAAAGATATGAAACCGACCTACATGCCCATTGACCAAGGAGTAAATAAAGAAAATGTGGTATATATACACCATGGAATACTCAGTCATAAAAAGGAACAAAACAATGTCTTTCTCAGCAACTTGGATGGACCTGGAGGCCATTACTCTAAGTGAAGTAGCAGGAATGGAAAACCAAATACTGTACATTCTTCCTTTTTTTTTTTTTTTTTTTAGATAAGAGTCTCACTCTGTCACCTGGGCTAGAGTGCAGTGGGGCAATCTCACTGCAACCTCTGCCTCCCGGCATCAAGCAATTCTCCTGCCTCAGTCTGCCAAGTAGCTGGGATTACAGGTGTGCGCCGTCACACTAGGCTGATTTTTATATTTTTAGTAGAGACAGGGTTTCACCATGTTGTTTAAGCTGGTCTTGAACCCCTGACCTCAAGCAATCCACCCACCTTGGCCTCCCAAAGTGCTGGGATTTCAGCCAAAAAAATATGGAATACTTCATGAATTTGTGTATCATTCTTGCACAGGTGCCATGCTAATCTTCTCTGTATCATTCCAATTTTAGCATATGTGCTACTGAAGTAAGCACTGTTCTTACTTTTAAGTAGAAGCTAAGTTATGAGGATGCAAAAACATATGGAGTGATATAATGAACTTTGGGGACTTGGGGTGGGCTGAGATTGGGAGTTGGGTGAGAGGTAAAAGACTACATACTGGGTATAGTGTATACTGCTCGGATGACAGGTATAATAAGATCTCAGAATTCACCAGTGAAGAATTCATCCATGTAACCAAAAACGACCTATACCCCAAAAACTATTGAACTAAAAAAAGCAAACAGAACCATAAAACTGTAAGAATTTACCACACTGATTTATTCCTTACAATGGCACTGTATGTATCTATCAGGATTCTTAGTCTCACTTTTAAAATTTTGTTTTGTTATGCCCAGACTGTTTATTCCCCAAAGAAGACCACCAGAGTCCAGAGTCAAAGCCAAGTGGCAAGGATCTTTACTGCAAGTTAGAACTTGGTCCCTCCATTCCACAGCGTACAAGAGGGCCCCGAACGATGCGTGTGCTCGCTTTTTATAGCCCGATGTAAACAGGATATGCTAAGTTACAGAGGAACAAGGGTATTCTTTTGGTTACAGCATTACAACTGGTTGTCATTTTAAGTTATACATTTAGTAGTTTTCTATTGGTTCCCGCGCCTTCAGTAAAACCACAAACGGTTGTGACCTTATCAGGGGACTCTCCAGGTGGTGTTTTTCCAAAGTTGAGATATATGGAGGAATGTGTTTGTGCTGGGCCCAGGGCTGAGGAATGTGTGAATGTGTTTGTGTTGGGCTCAGGAAGATGAGATATATGGAGGAATGTGTTTGTGCTCTTTCATTTTTTGCGACAGAGTTTTGCTCTTGTCACCCAGGCTGAAGTGCAGTGGCATGATCTCAGCTCATGCAACCTCTGCCTCCCAGGTTTAAGCACTTCTCCTGCCTCAGCCTCCTGAGTATCTGGGATTACAGTTGTGCGTTACCACATCTGGCTAATTTGTTTGTTTGTTTTTTCCAGTAGAGAGGGGGTTTTGCCATGTTGGCCAGGCTGGTCTCAAACTTCTGACCTTAGGTGATCCGCCTGGCCCAGCTTCCCAAAGTGCTGGGATTACAGGCATGAGCCACCACACCTGGCCTAGTCTCACCTCTTAATAGAAGAAGAACCAGTTAATTATGGAAAAAGAAATGGAGAAGAAGAGGGAGAAGGAAGGGGGAAAGAGAAAAGAGAAGGGCAGAGAAGGAAAGGAAACTGTTACAAAATGTAGGCAGCCAGTACTGTCTACATTTTGCACATAGAGAAAAAGAAGGCTCAGAGACATAAAACATGTTGCCCAAGTAAGTGTTGGAACTTACTTTCAGACCCAAGGGTATATTTGTGAAGTCCATATTCTAGCACACACCAGTGAATGAGATATGCTGCTTTCCAGGATAGGTTGGGAAGCTACTGCCCTCCTTAACTCCTCAGAGCAAGGTTGCTCTTCCTGTGTTCTGGGAGTCCCCATCATCTCAGGGAGGGAGCCATTGAGGCTATAGAAAGTTATAAATAATTTTTTGGTGCCACAAAAGAAATAGCACTCGAACATACATTTAATTTTCTCAGCAAGGCAATTTTACTTCTATAGAAGGGTGTGACCCACAATGGAGCAATGGCAAGAGCACACCTGAACAAGGGAAGGGAGGGGTTTTTTATTCATGATGTAGGTAGCCCCTACTGCCGTGTCCCCTATTGGCTAGGGTTGGACCACACAGTCTAAGCTAATTCTGATTGGCTGTTTTAAAGAGAGCAGGGGTATGAACTGGAGTGGTGGGCTGAGTAGTTTGGCAGGAAAGGCAGTTACAGAACAGGTGACTCAGGATGACTCAGGATGGAGCAGGTGACCAGGGGTGACTCAGGACAGAGCAAGTGACCAGGGGAACAGATGCAAACTACTGATTAGAACTGGTGGAAAAGGTTGTTTATTGAAACTAGAGGCGAGGAGAACGAGGAAGTTAAACTTTAAAATGGAGAACAAAGAACTGAACATACTGACAGAATGATTCTCTGAAGAGAAATTTAGAATTCACTATATTCAACAACTCCATCCTCTTGAATTTTACAGTTCTTTCTCTTCAAACTTTCCTAACATGTCTTGGCTTAGTTGTTCTGCTTGATTCTCTAAAAGAAGAAGCTTCTCTGAATAAGGTGGAGGAGAGTTAAGGGAGGTTTTAGTAAGTGCTATCTCTATGAGTCTCTGCACCAGTCCACGGATGCATGGTATGACGCAATACCCAACAAGAATGAGTACACCTATTACGGCTGTAAGAGAAGTAAGAATTGAGGCTATGATTTCTTTCCATTTACTGAACCACCTTTCTAGCCACCCTGAGAAAGTGTTATTTACTCCTGAGTTTTTGGCTAATTCACTGGACAGAATGGTTAGACTTTGCAGTGCTTTGTTGTACTTCCATCGGGGTGGTATTGTTTGGGATGAAGGTACAATACTGAGTTTTAATCATGATGCAAACTCCTCCTCTTTCTGCTAATATCATGTCTAAGGCTATTCTATTTTCCCAAGCCATCGGGCTAGTAGTCCCTAATTGCTCAGCTATTCCTTTAACAGCATCTCTAGTGTAGTTAATAAACCGCTGTTGGTTGTAATAAGTGTAATTTATCCAATCTACATTCTTATTAATTGTCACCCACCAAAATATTGACTCAAATCCTGCAGATATTTGATCTTGGGCTTTAAATTTATCTAGTGTTCCTCATGGGACTCTAGTTGCATCTAAATAAACATGAGGGTCGAAAGACCCTTAAGGGGCTTCCCTTGTTTTACGATGTTGTATTTTCCCTTTCTCTGGTTGATGAAATGCCAAGGTGAAAGGGATAGCCAGTTGGACTAGAGCACAAGTGCTGCTCCAGTTACTTGGCAGAGTGTCCAGTAAAGGCCCACCACAATACCGCCACACATCTGCTCGGGGATGAACAAGGGCTGACTGGTAAGCTCCTGAAAAGTCTTAAGCTCAGTGCATCCTTTCAGGTCTCCAAGGAATGCTAAGTTCCTTCCTTGTCATGAGAGACACGAAGTGAACTTAGTGTCGGGAGATGGAGGTTGGATGGCCCTTGTGGGCTGACCCACAGGGTGTCGAACTTTGAGATATAGCAGAGAGGGAGCTTGGCATGACTTGTTACCCCAGGCGGTGGGATCCTGGAAAAGAGCTACTGTACAGCCCATGCCTGGTCGACTGGAGGACCATCCTAGTGGAAAGGGGACAATCTGGGTCCCTGGCCTGCCATGTGCACAGGCATAACAATTGCTTTGTTTAGCATGCGAACAGAACATTGGATCCATTCCAACCAGGCATTTGCATCTCGATATCCTGTCTTGATATCCTGTCTCTATTGCTAAAGTTTATTTTAAATCATTTACTTCCTCAGCGTCTACTTTGGTCCTATCACTGTGTATATAATGAGAGAAGGTTTGGTTAGTGGAGAACTTAGGAGAGGGAGAAGGCGATGCAGGAGGTGAGGAGGCAATCAAGCACATTTCAAAGGATCTTATGGGGTCCTTCTCTGAGATTTCTGTTCCTATATCATAGAAACAGCTTAATGAAGGGGAAGACCTCTGGGGAGAAGAGATGGTAACCTGTACTGGATTACACTGGTTCAGCTGACAATGGGGAGGGGTAACTCCTTTAGTAAAATGAATATATGGTTTCAAGAAGCTGCAAGTACTAGTTGAGGTGGTCCATCCTTGCTCTTTAGTTTTGTAGAGCATTGGACCAACTTTGGCAGAGAACCTCTGCTCTAGGAGGACAAGATTCCCAGTTTATACTGGAATCTTCATCAAACTCTTCCCAAACTAACTTATCCCAGTTAATAGACTTCTAGTCTGAGGAGAGCTAGGAAGGATAAAAATACTTTTCTGAGGTGGTGAGTTGCCTCTAGTTTGGCAAATCTCCACAGGGCATCACAAGGCAAGCATCAAAAGTAATAGTTTGGGGTGAACTTGACCTAGTTACATTAATAACGAGAGGACTAGCAATAGAAGGGGAAAAGAAAGAGATGCAATATAAGAAGATCAAACCCGTTTTAGCTGTAGCTTGGTTGGAATTGGCCCTGGAATAGCTATCCATGATTTTGGAGGGGGTGTTGCTCTTTTGACCCAGGTGTGATGAGTCACTTATTCGAACTGTGATCTCGGTGGTTAGAAGCACTAGGTAGAGTCCTTTCCCAAGCCAGTTTGAGTTTTCCTTCCATCCAACATTTGACGAGGTTGTGGTGAAAGGTGCAACTTGTGGGTGGAGCAATGGTGAGAGCATACCTGAACAAGGGAGGGGAAAGGGGTTTTTATTTCTGAGACAGGTAGCCCCTACTGCTGTGTCATTCCCCTATTGGCTAGGGTTGGACAACACAGTCTAAGCTAATTCCGAGTGGCTATTTTAAAGACAGCAGGGATATGAGCTGGAGTGGTGGGGTGAGTAGTTTGGCGGGAAGGGCGGTTACAGAACAGGTGACTCAGGATGACTCAGGTCAGAGCAGGTGACCAGGGTGACTCAGGACAGAACAGCAGGTGACCAGGGTGACTAGGGGTGAGGAGAATGAGGAAGTTAAGCTTTGAAATGGAGAACAAAGAACTGAATATACTGACATACTGATTGTTTGAAGAGAAATTTAGAACTCATGGTATTCAACAAGACGTATCTCTCATGGAGTTAGACTTATTCCTATGCATGACAGCTGGTAGAGAAGTCCACACAAACTGTTCCTTTTGTGTCTATTGTGAAGCCTGGAGTCACTATCAGTCAGCCAGGCAGGCTGTTGGGGAGGAAGGGTGGATGTGGTTGGGACCAAGTACAAACTGGAACCTGTGTCACCAATCCCACCTTGACGCCATGGGAATAATGGTCTGTGGGAAAAACACACAGCAGCACCCATACGTGTCCTGTACTTGGATAGGCTAGAGGTGACTTTGATGGCAGCCGCAGGAGCTGCAGGTCCATCAACTTGCAGATCAGCAACAGCGCACATCCGCCGCCTCATTCTGATGTCCTGCACTGCCCTTCGGAACCTAAGACATGTGATGCCATTTCACTTCTGCTCTTCAAATCTCAGCATAATGTCTCGTGATCAATGCTAACCTTGAACTAGCCAGGGAAAGAAATCCTGGGTAGCTAGTTCTAGCTTAGCTACGGGACACAGTCCAGAACCTTACCTTGTGTACACCTCTCACTGAAGATTAGAAATACCAGAAGTTTGCTTCTCCAATTCACCTTGCAACTTGAACGTATGCCCTAGGATAAGCCAATCAGATGCTGGGATTTCAATCTGGAGCCACAAGGCAGCAGAGTGTGAATTCTAACCGTTCCTTCAGTGTAGTTCCCACAGACAGCAGAGCATGGTGTACACAGCATGAATCAGAACCATGTAGCTGGTTTTGAATCCCGGCTGTAATTATTCCCTGGGCCTCTATGACCTTGCACCAGTCTCCTAAGCTCTCTGGGCCTGTCTCTCCATCTTTAAAATGGGCATAAAATGTCTAACATACCATTATGTAGAATGTGAATTGCATAAACTGTATCAGGTTTGAAACTTGGTTGGGTTGTTGCAAAGTATTTTTTTCCTTGAGTCTCTAGGATTCCTGGTAATTCCTTGGGCCACTCCATAGCCTTTTCTCAATGTATTCAATTTTCAGTCATTACTCAGTTTGATTCTGTTACCTAATGAAGGTATAAAGGTTTCCCACTGGAAGTACAGGAAGCATTTCATAGGGTGGGGTCAGGATGTGGGTTCTCTGTACTGTGTGACTGTGTTACTGGCAGGACTTTTTTGTCCTTAGGCTGGCTAGCTCCTTCCTGGTGTCACTGATGTGTTAACAGTTGAGGATCTGCCTATAATCCATGCACTTTAGGAGGCCGAGGCAGAAGGATCCCCTGAGCTCGAGACCAGGCTGGGCAATATAGTGAGACCTCAGCAATACTAAAATTCAAACAAATTAGCCATGCATGGTGGTGCACACCTGTAGTCCCAGCTACTTGAGAGGCTAAGGTGGGAGGATCACTTGAGCCCAAGAAGTTGAGGCTGCAGGGACACTGATGGTGGTGCCACTGCACTCCGGCCTGGGTAACAGAGATCCTATCTCAAAAACAAATGAACAAACAGTTGATCTTGCCCCTGCCTCTCCAAAAGGCAAAATAGTAATGCTTTCTGAGGTACCACCTCTAAGATGTTTGCTGTCAGCCTTTCTCCCTCCTCCTTTGATCATAAAGGCTCATTTGCTACAGACTTGAGCATCGATCATCTTTCCAGATGGCCCAATGGTTGTAGATGTAGATTCACTTGGTGATGGGTAACAAAATCTTGTTTATGGGCTGCGTCTTTGGGCTTCACAATGAGTAAATGTCTAGTCCATGACAATCCCAGGGTGAAATCTTCACCCAGAGTGGCTCTGAGTAGGAAATGGGAACTCACAGGGCAGTTCCTCTCATGAATCAGTAATTTTCTTGAAAATGAAGACATAGAAGACTGCAGAAAATAACAGCTTTATTACTGCAGATGTGAGAGCATTTACAAAATGCCAAGGAAAACCATTCCCCGTTTTAAGCCTCTGGAGCCCGAACTTTCACCATGTACCAGGAAAGAATGCCCCTCTTTCGAACTTTCAAACAGTTGGGATTATTTTTATTTTTTATCATCCCAGTTATTTTCTCAAGTTTGCCTCCATTGGGTCCTGTTGAGTTTCTTGGGCTGCTTGTACTAGTCACAGCTCCACTTCTTCTCAGGAAGAGGTGGGCACAAGACACATCTGAGCCCCCTAGTATTGGGATGGCAGCCAGGAAATGATCAAAGGGTAGCATTTAGGAAATGAGCAAACTAAAGCCTCACATCTAAGGTGGACAAATCCATTCTCAACTCAAACAGTAGGTTGGGTAATGCTTTCATGAGAGATACTATTATGTTTTTGTGTACACAGCACACAAATTTTATTATGTCTACAGATTCAGGAAAGACCTCCAGGCTTTTTCCCCAAATGACTGACATAGTGCAAAACAAAACAAAAAAGAGGAGGGGCACAAATGAATAGCCCACTTAGAAGCTGAATAGAATGGGAAGCCATTTCTTTTCATAAAATCTTTTAGTTTTTGGCCAGGTGTGGTGGCTCAACGCCTGTAATCCCAGCACTTTGGGAGGCCGAGGCGGGTGGATCCCCTGAGGTCAGGAGTTTGAGACCAGCCTGACCAACAAGGTGAAACCCATCTCTACTAAAAATAAATTAGCTGGGTGTGGTGGCAACCTACTGTAGTGCCAGCTACTTGGGAGGCTGACACCGGAGAATTGCTTGAACCTGGGAGATGGAGGTTGTAGTGAGCTGATATTGTGCCACTGTACTCCACCCTGAGCAATGGAGCAAGATTTCATCCCAAAAAAAAATTTTTTAAAATTTTTATTATGCAGTCCAACATGTCATCTTTTCATAAAATCTTGGTAGAGGTGCACTCCAGGGATGATCTGGCCCTCAGTCAAGGGCTGACTTTTCCTATAGCTATGCTGACCACAGCAGGTCACTAAAAGCTGATTGTTAATGGAGGAAACAGTGGCTGCTTGTATCCTAGGTCTTCTAATAGAAGCAGCAGTTCCACAGTCACCAAAGGTATTGTTCACAACACACCTCAGCAACACGCGACCAAGATAGCATATGTTTTAGAACTTATCCATTGGAAGGACATATTTAATACAAACCAGAAATTCATCAAATTATTGGCCACTTACAACATATAGAAGAGGACTGTCCCAATAGAAAGGGCTCACAATCTGAGCTGACCTTTTACAACGGCAAATAGTATTACAGTAACATTGTAAACAAACAAATATGAAAAAAAAGTAGTATAATATATAATTATTAAAGACCTCCCTTTTAGGTAAGATTTTCAGAAAACCCAGGGACAGATTTTATATCACAGAACGGTCCATATCGTCCAAAAATATCTTTTGACTGGACAGTAAAATAGTATCTGTTAGAAGCTAAAAACTGAGATAAAGTACAGGCCATGGGGAGTGGTAAAGCTTTAATTTCTCCAATCTTCTTCCAAATCAATTTATTATTAGAGTTCTCATGACACAGGAAGAGGTGGTAGCTTTCTACAGGAGCGCACTTGGGATTGATTTTGGTTATATTCCAAGTCAGGGCAATGCCATTTGGTCTGAAAACCCGTTTCACTTTGAGCTCAGGCTTCTGGGGAGGAAGTGTGTCTCGGGTTTTGTCTACTAATTCAGGTAGTGGTGCTGGTGGTTCTGGGAGAGGTGGCAGGTGCTCAAAGGACTGAGGAACCTAAAAACACAATTGTAAGAAAGTACAGCTTTTAAAGTGGTCAATTGCAGTTGTAGAAATATATACTTCCCATTCTTCAATCCATTTATCAAAATAATAAAAGGATATTTCAATAATATGTGAGGCTGGATCCAGTCCTTTAAGCATAATCCTCTTTTGGATTTAAGATTTCTACACCCTGGAATGTCAATAATCCAGAATGGGTTAGGTTCCAGATATGTGGGATAAATATTCCATCTCATTTCCAAATTGCGTTCTCAAACACTGTACTAATTTACATGAAAAGTATCGGCGTGGCTGGGTGTGTTGCCTCACCTGAGGTCAGGAGTTTGAAACCAGCCTGGCCAACATCGCGAAACCCCGACTCTACTAAAAATACAAAAATTAGCTTGGCGTGGTGGTGCACGCCTGTAATCCCAGCTACTCAGGAGGCTGAGGCAGGGGACTCACTTGAACCCAGGAGGTAGAGGTTGCAGTGAGCCACGATCACACCACCGCACTACAGCCTGGGCGACAGGGCAAGATTCGGTATAGTCTGGGCAAGATTCGGTATAGTCTGGGCAAGATTTGGAGTCAAAAAAAAGAAAAAAAGTGTCAGTGTATGAGAACACCCTTTTCCTCCCATCCTCATCAACAATGGCTATTGCTTCTTTTCCAATTTCTTCAGTTTAAAAAAAGTATTTGTTTTAATTTCTGTAGCTTCTGTAAAACTCAACTGATTTTAATTGTATAAATAAGTAGATTAACAACAGCATATTAAATTGTTTTCTAAGCTGAAATGTGACCCCAATGTTTCTTCAAGGGTAAGATAGGTACTTCCCACTCAATTCAGAATACATATCCCTTACAGAGCACTCTGAATCAGTACCTGGGCTGCATTTTGTGCCAATGGGGTTGTTTCTTTTGAGTTTGAAACAGCTTTCGAATGTGACTCCAGAGGGGATACTGGACTTTCTGTGAACAACAGAAGGTTTAAGAAGTAAATTTTATCTGCAATAATCAATTCCATAGCCTTTAAGATATAGTTTACATCTTTGGTGATAATTAAATGTGAATTAAAATTATAAAATTGAATTATGAAGACACACTTTTAAAGTTCAAGATACAGAGGTACCAAACAGAAAATTTTTAGGGTGACAAAAATTCTGCTTAAGGTAAACACTTTACACATTGTGTAACTGGAAACCAGATATGTTTACACATGGGACAGAGACCTCTGATCAATGATCTTAGAGGCAAATTTTCTCGTTAGGCCAACAAAGATGTTCAAACACAGAGCCATTTATAATCTATACCCAAGTTTTAGGAATTCAAACTAAAAATTATGTGGGCTGGGATTAAAGAAATCTCAACTAATGAGGTCTGTGCTCATCTGGAAGGAATTAGGTATAAAATGTGGAGTGGGGAAAAGAAGAGGGGAAGGAGGAGAAACGGAAAGGAAAATAGATGGTGAGAAGAAGAAAGGAGGCGAATAGGAAAGATGTGGGTGGGTGGGAGGGAAAGAAGGTACAAGTAGGTAAAAGAATGGATTGAAAACAACTGGGAAGGCCGGGCGTAGAGGCTCATGCCTGTCATCCCAGCACTTTAGGACACAGATGACTTGAGGTCAGAAGTTCCAAATCAGCCTGGGCAACATGGTGAAATCCCATCTCTACTGAAAATACAAAATTAGCCAGGCGTGGTGGTGCATGCCTGTAGTCCCAGCTACTCGGGAGGCTGACACAGGAGAATTGCTTAAACCTGGGAGGCGGAGGTTGAAGTGAGCTAAGATCAAGCCACTGCATTCTAGCCTGGATGACAGAGGATAGAGTGAGACTGTCTCAAAAAAAAAAAAAAAGGTATTTCCAGTTCTAAATCACTGAGACTGTCTTCCACAATGGTGGAACTAATTTACATTCCCACCAACAGTGTAAACGCATTCCTATTTCTCCATATCCTCGCCAGCATCTGTTGTTTTTTGACTTTAATAATCGCCATTCTGACAGGCATGAGATGGTATCTCACTGTGGTTTTCATTTGCATTTCTCTGACGATCAGTGATGTTGAGCTTTTTTTCATGTTTGTTGGCCAAATGTACGTCTTCTTTTGAGAAATGTCTGTTCATGTCCTTTGCCCACAATTTTTTTTTTTTTTGAGATGGAGTCTCGCTCTGTCGCCCAGGCTGGAGTGCAGTGGCAGGATCTCGGCTCGCTGCAAGCTCCGCCTCCCGGGTTTATGCCATTCTCCTGCCTCAGCCTCCTGAGTAGCTGGGACTACAGGTGCCCACCACCTCGCCCGGCTAGTTTTTTTGTATTTTTTTAGTAGAGACAGGGTTTCACCATGTTAGCCAGGATGGTCTCCATCTCCTGACCTCGTGATCCGCCCGTCTCGGCCTCCCAAAGTGCTGGGATTACAGGCTTGAGTCACCGCGCCCGGCCCTTTGCCCACTTTTTAATGGGGTTGCTTTTCTTGTAATTTTGCTTAAGTTCCTTGTAGATTCTGGGTATTAAGACAGATTGCAAAAATTTTCTCCCATTCCGTAGGTTGTCTGTCTGCTGATGACAGTTTCTTCTGCGGTACAGAGGCTCTTTAATTAGATCCCATTTGTCAATTTTTGCTTTTGTTGCAATTGCTTTTGACGATTTCATAATAAAATTGTCATTTGGTCTAGCAGTCTCATTACTGGTATATACCCAAAGGAATATTAATCATTCTACTATAAAGA
Source organism: Rhinopithecus bieti (assembly GCF_001698545.2). Classification (NCBI taxonomy): domain Eukaryota; kingdom Metazoa; phylum Chordata; class Mammalia; order Primates; family Cercopithecidae; genus Rhinopithecus; species Rhinopithecus bieti. The sequence continues at coordinate 769,730 of NW_016809864.1, read as the reverse complement.
TACATGCATGTACATGTTAATTAATTGCAGCACTATTCACAATAGCAAAGATATGGAATCAACCCAAAAGCCCATCCATGATAGCCTAGATAAAGAAAATGTGGTACATATATACATGGAATACTATGCAGCCATAAAAAGAAATGAGATCCTGTTCTTTGCAGGGACATGGATGGAGCTAGAAGCCATTACCCTCAGCAAAGTAATGCAGGAACAGAAAACTAAACACCACATGTTCTCGCTTATAAGTGGAAGCTAAACAATGAGAACACATGGACATAGGGAGGGGAACAACACACACTGGGCCTGTTGGGGGAGGGCGGGGGGTGGAGAGAACATTAGGAAAAATAGTTAATGCATGCCAGGCTTAACACCTAGGTGATGGGTTGATAGGTGCAGCAAACTACCATGGCACACATTTACCTATGTAACAAACCTGCACGTCCTGCACATGTACACCAGAATATAAAGATAAAAACACACACACACACACACACACACACACACAACTGGGGAGAGCAAATATAGGGATGATTAAGAAAAGGGGGTTTATATGGGAAAGTATGAAAGCTGGGTAGCTAAAATCCCAGAATTAAGCAGTAAAACCATTTTAGATCCTTTATATCCTATGATATAACTAATACATTTTATGAATCCTCCAAATGAAATTTCTTTTACTTGTATTTTTCTTTTGACAAAGATGAACAAGATTCTGTACTGTTGTTTCAGAGTTAGTCCCTTATTTACTGGTATTTTTACAAAAACCTTCCTAGAAGAATTAATGAGTTTATTGTTTTAAAGAGTCTGTTCAGCTCTTTTGTACTAGCTTTAAGAGACAGATTTGTAAAATTATAATCTGTAGGTTAAGAACTAATACAAATAACCTTTAAATTTTTAGCCAACAGCTGAATATTCAAAATATCCTAGCAAATATCATTTCTTGTAAATAAGAGACAAGACAGGACTTTTATTTCAACCCAATTAATGTTTATTTCCTTTTTTTTTTTTTTTTTTTTTTTGAGATGGAGTCTTGCTCTGTCGCCCAGGCTGGAGTGCAGTGGCCGGATCTCAGCTCACTGCAAGCTCCACCTCCGGGGTTTACGCCATTCTCCTGCCTCAGCCTCCAGAGTAGCTGGGACTACAGGCGCCCGCCACCTCGCCCGGCTAGTTTTTTGTATTTTTTTTAGTAGAGATGGGGTTTCACCATGTTAGCCAGGATGGTCTCGACCTCCTGACCTTGTGATCCGCCCGTCTCGGCCTCCCAAAGTGCTGGGATTACAGGCTTGAGCCACCGTGCCCGGCCTGTTTATTTCCTTTTTAAAGTACATCTCTTGTAATCACAGTTGAGACTTGTATTGTTCTCCAGTCTAACAATGCTTTTCAATGGAGTGTTTGGACCATTTATTTTTATTATCAGTGTGGTCAGGTTTAAATCGATCATTTTGCCTTTTGTTCTCTATTAGTTTTGTTTGTTCTTTCTCTGCTGTTTTTTCTTTTTTTCTTTTTTTCCTGGCTTAGATTGGGTATTTTAAAAATTCCGTTTATCTCCACTACTGGTTTTTCAGCTTTACTTCTATGTAAAAGAAAAAACTGTTGCTCTAGGCATTACCATGTATATCTCTAGCTTCAAACAACATGACACCACTTCACTTAAGAGCCTTACAACAGCATACTTTCAATCCTGTGACTATCTTTTGCACTACTGTTTTCATCTACTGACTTCTATATACATTCTATAATACAGTTTTATTCTTTGTGTAGATCTGCTTTCTATCTGGTATCTTTTACTATCACTTGAAGAACTTCCTTTATTTCTGATAGCAAAGGTCTGCTGGCAATGCATTTTGTTGATCTGAAAAATTTTAATTTTGCTTTATTTATTCTTATTTTTGTAGAGATGGGGTTTTGCTATGTTGCCTAGGCTGGTCTCAAACTCCTGGCCTCAAGCCACCCTCCTGACCCGATCTCCCAAAGTTGCTTTCATTTTTGAAAGACGTATTTTCTAGATAAAGAATTACAGGTTGATAGTTATTTTCCCCCAGCCTTTTAATGAAGTCATTCAAGTGTCTTGGCTTGTGTTGTTCTAGCCTAGAAACCTGTGAATTCTGTGTTCTTTCACCTACATTGTATCTTCACTTTTCTCCTTATCACTGGATTTCAGGAACTTGACTATGATATGTCTTGGTATGACTTCTTTTTTTTTCCTGGAGTTTATTAAACATCTTGGATATGTGGGTTTATACTTCTCATTAAATTTGAATGAGACCTTATAATTGATCCCCAGCCCCATGATTGTATTTCACTTCTTTTTCCTTAAATCTGTGAAAGACAGACACTGTTGTCACTCTCCCTCTACATTTTCATGTTATACCCCAGTTTCTGTCTCTCTGTGCGTCCTCTCAGTAGCTATTGTTGTGGTTAGGGAAAAAAGTATGTACCACAGGAAGAAAAGAAATTTGTAAAAGTCCCCAACATGCCAGATGTCTTTCAGTGGGTTTATGAATAAACAAATTATGATGCATCCACACCACGGGCTACTCTTGGCAATAAAGAGGACCACACTACTGATACAAAACAATGTGATGACCCTCAGAATTATGCTGAGTGGAAGAAGTCAATCTCAGAAGAACACATATTGCATTACCAAATTTATATAAATTTGTGAAATAACAGTTACAGTACAGAACAGATTGGTGTTTGCCAGGGACTGGGGCAGAAATAAGGTGTGAATATAAAGGGGTAGCACGAAGGAGCCTTGTGGCTACAGGTTCTGTACTTTGACTGGGATGGCAGTTACCTGAATCTGCACATGTGCTAAAACTGCATAGAGATATAAACATCTGCACACTAACATATTAAAACAAACTTCATAAGTAAGCCCTTCCTGCCTTTTTACAAAAGAAAGATCTAAAAAATCATTTTACCTGTATTGCAGTTGGATAGGCCTTCTTTTGTCAAATCAATTATAAAATCAAGTTTCTTCTGTACAGCCTAAAAAAATTATAAATAATAATAAAGCTTTGCCTCAATAGCTGAAAATGTTTTTTAAAACTTAAACGTTTGGTAATTTTAAATGGTAATTTTCAATTACCATTCAGAAAAATTTGGTAATTTTAAATGGTAATTTCAAATTACCATTCAGAAACTAGAGATGAGTATCTCAAAGTTTCCTGTGGTTTAACTCTACTATTAAAAAGTTCTTATAAAATACTATATGGTTTCTGAGAATAAGACTAAGGAGAACGTACATGAATTTGGTAAATGAGTATCGTTATGAATTATGCTTATCATTAGCTGTCTGCTTTTCAATGTGTAAGCTGGACTAAAACTAAATCATCCAAGATGTAGCAAACACTGAAGTTCCTAGAACTAACATGTTTAAATGAACAATACTCAGAGTTAGCATTTCTTACTTACCGTAACTTCAGCATTAGGAGAACTGCTAGAATTTCCTGATGTAGTTTTTCTGGTATCTGAAAGAAATGAGACATTTGACAAATTGATTACATAGTATTTATGGGCTTTGTGAAATATGAATGCTAAAACAAAATAATGGGGATGCTAATTAGCTGTTAATTATATAGTGATAAAAAGTAACTCAATTGACTTTACCGATTCCAAAGACTGAATGAATTTTTTTTTAAATGTAATTTTGGGTCAAACCATTTTTTCTTTCTGTAACTTTGCAACTATATTAGTAACTCTTTTTTTTGAAAATCCTTCTACCTAGAAATTTGCATGAGAAAATACACTTGGAAATGCACGTACTTTTAATTCACAGTATCTTTAGACTACAACTGCCTGACATGGCTGAGAAGCGCCCTTCCTGGAACCAGTAGGAAGCCTAAGATAAATGATTAACATCCTTTGTAATTCTGATTCACAATCTTAACACCCCAAACTGTGGGGACAAGTAAGTAGCTATAAGTGGAGGCAAAGCTTTAAAATTACAATGCAAATACTATAACATAGTAGAAAATGAAATGAAAATGGGGAATTTTGGATAATAAATTATGAGCCAAAGAAGATGGCTGTTTTTGAGAGACAGAAATGTTATCATTGGAAATGTAAGGTTAATTTTTTTTTTTGAGATGGAGTCTTGCTTTGTTGCCCAGGCTGGAGAGCAGTAGCCTGATCTCAGCTCACTGCAGTCTCCGCCTCCCAGGTTCAAGCAATTCTCCTGCCTCAGCCTCCAGAGTAGCTGGGATTACAGGCATGCGCCTCCAGGCCCGGCTAATTTTGTATTTTTTAGTAGAGACAGGGTTTTTCCATGTTGGTCAGACTGGTCTCGAACTCCTGACCTCAGGTGATCCACCTACCTCGGTCTCCCAAAGTGCTGGGATTAGAGGCATGAGCCACCACACCCAGACTGACAAGAAAAACTTTAAATCTTAAGTTGACTATAAGATAACTTAATAAATAACAAATAAAAAGACAAAAAACAAACCATCACTACCATCAACAAAAGGCCAGGGCAAATGATTAAAAATAGGCAGTTTTACAACTTACAAAGTTATTAAACATATAAAAGAAACAAAAAGGCCATAAACTGATAGAAGGTTAAAATGAAATCTCAATTACATTAAGGAATCATTATTTAGGTAATATTAACCATGATATAAGTTAGAACATTTGAGAGTACATTTAAATTTTTCATTTTATTAAAAGATATTATTCAATTTTTCACTTTTAAGCAAACATTGATTTAAGGCCTTCTAACTTGATAGATCATATTCTAATCAGCTATAAGATACCTGTTGGATTTGATGTAATTGGAGTTGTCAAATTAGGACTTTCCACAGAAATCAACATAACATCATCATTGTTACTAAAATGATAAAAGAAATTAAAACAAAACTAAACATGCATTATCAGGCTTAAACATGCAATTAGTGGTTAGGAGTCCTCTAACTTAACATTTCATAATGTTTTAATTGAACAATCGTAGGGGGAAATAGAAATGATAAAACCAAATACCCAAAAAAACGCCATTTATTACCAATTCAGTTATATGACCAAAGGTTCATCAAAATCCAGTAATTAGATCCCTACTACATTTTATAGGTCCTTCACAATGACTCAAAATACATATAAATATACAACGGACATAAATGTATAAAACATACAAATTCATTTGAGCATATATACTTGCTTCTATAAAAATGAAACATCATTTAATAATGGAAATCTATTAAGACCAATAAAGACACCTGGACTCTTAAAGGTAGAAAACTATAGCAAAATTATTTTAAAAAGAACTGCTACTGTATCTCTCCAGTAGCAATACTGACCACAAATTTAATTGAGGCAATGATGATAAATGATGCTGATTATGGTTACAGAATATCTGAAGCCATTTTGACCCTGTTCTTTTATGAGTGACTTTTTTGTTTTTTTGAGATGGAGTTTTGCTCTTGTTCCCCAGGCTGAAGTGCAATGGTGCAATCTTGGGCTCACTGAAACCTCTGCCTCCTGGGTTCAAGTGACTCTCCTGCCTCAGCCTCTTGAGTAGCTGGGATTATAGGCATATGACACCACGCCCGGCTTTTATATTTTTAGTAGAGACAGGATTTCACCATGTTGGTCAGGCTGCTCTTGAACTCCTGACCTCAGGTGATCAGCCCACCTTGGCCTCCCAAAGTAGTGGGATTACAGGCGTGAGCCACTGTACCCAGTCCAATTATACCATTTCCTTGCAGACATCTTATATTTTTACTGTTTGTACTTAGGTGTATGATCCATTTTGAGTTAATTTTTGTTTATGGTATGAAGAGCTGAGGTTCACTTTTCCCTCTATTCCAGCAACATTTGTTGAAAAGAACATCTTTTCCTGTTAAACTACGTTGGTACCTTTGTCTTAAACCAGTGAACTGCATGTGTATTCTCTAGTGTGTCCATTGGTCAACATGCCTATCTCTATGCCAACAACACTTTTTTTTTTTTTTTTTTTGAGACGGAGTCTTGCTCTGTCGCCCAGGCTGAAGTGCAGTGGCGTGATCTTGGCTCACTGCAAGCTCCGCCTCCCAGGTTTACGCCACTTTCCTGCCTCAGCCTCCCGAGTAGCTGGGACTACAGGCACCCGCCATCTCGCCTGGCTAGTTTTTTGTATTTTTTAATAGAGACGGGGTTTCACCGTGTAGGCCAGGATGGTCTCGATCTCCTGATCTCGTGATCCACCCGTCTCGGCCTCCCAAAGTGCTGGGATTACAGGCTTGAGCCACCGCGCCCGGCGCCAACAACACTGTCTTAATACTACAGCTTTATAGTTAAGTCTTGAACAAAGATAGTGTAGTCTTGTAACTTTGTTCTTTCCCAACATTGTTTTCATCTTCTAGGTCTCTGCATTTTCAATGTATATAAAATTTTTTATTTTATTTTATTTTAAGAGACAAACTCTTGCTCTGTGTCCAAGGCTGGAGTGCAGTGGTGCAAATGTATCTTGCTGAAGCCTAGACCTCCTGGGCTCAAAGGATCCTCTCACCTCGGCCTTCTAAGTAGCTGGGAAGACAGCATGTGTCATGAGGCCTGGCTAACTTTAAACAAAAAAAAAAAAATTTAATGTTTTTTTATGTTGGCCAGGCTGGTCTTGAACTCCTGACCTCAAGTGATCCTCCTGCCCTGGCCTTCCGAGGTTCTGGGATTATAGGTGTAAGCCATCATACCTGGCCTTAAGTTTTTAACTAGTTTGTTACTTTCTACAGAAATGGCTGAGGCATTGATAGATATACAATTTGGGGTGAAGTAACATCTTAATGAATTCATGAAAGTTGCATATATATCTCACCACTTATTCAGGTCTCTTTTAATTTCTTCAGTAATACTTTGTAGTTTTAGGTTAGGTAGTTTTGGTTTATTCCCAAATATATTATGATCTCTGAAGTTATTGTAAATGGTATCCATTTTAAATTTCAAATTCCAATTGTTTCTTGCTTGTGTGTGTATATATATAATTTCCAAACTATATATTGTACATATATAGGATGTAGTGTTTCCATATAGTGTGTGTATACACTAGTCAGAAACAAAAATATTTTCTATTTGCCTACATATTTATAATATCTGTCAGTCTATATTACTTTGTACAGATCCAAATTTCTATTTAATACTATTTTCCTTTTGCCTGAAAAATCTCCTCCAAAATTTCTTGTAGTGTACGTCTGTTGATGTATTCTTCTCACCTTTTTTTAGCTTAAAAGTCTGTTTTCCCCTACACTTTGGAAACATATTTTCACTGCATATAGAATTCTGAATGGACCTTTTTTTTTTTTTTTTTAACCTTTCAATACTTTAGAAGTATCTATGATCTCAATTTTAGAGATGTCTTCTAGTTTGCACAGCTTACAGCATGAAGTCTGCTGCCATTCTACTTTTTGTTCCTTTTTTTTTTTTTTTTTTTTTTTTTTTTTGAGATGGTGTTTCGCTCTTGTTGCCCAGGCTGGAGTGCAGTGGCACGATCTCGGCTCACCGCAACCTCTGCCTCCTGGATTCAAACTGATTCTCCTGCCTCAGCCTCCCGAATAGCTGGGATTACAGGCATGCGCCACAATGCCAGGCTAATTTTGTATTTTTAGTAGAGACGTGGTTTCTCCATGTTGGTCAGACTTTCTGTTCCTTTGTATGTGATGTGTCTTTTGTGTGGCTACTTTTTAAAATTTTCCCTTCCTCATTGACTTTCAGCAATCTGATGATGTGGTTTTATATGCTTTTATGTTTCTTCTGCTTGAATTTAACTTTTTTTTCATTTATGGATTGAGAGTTTGCATCAACTATGGAAAATTTTCACACATTGTATCTTCAAACATTTGCTCAGCCCCTGCGTTAGTGATACTCTAATAATATGTGTATTAGACTCCTTGATACTATTCCATAGGTCTCTGATGCTCTGTTCATTGTTTTTTCGGTCTTTTTCCTCTCCATGCTTTAGACTGAACATTTTCTATACCTATTTCACTGATATATTGGCAATAGCTCTTCTATGTCATCTGCTAAGTCCAAATTATTTCTAGGTAGATCACTTCATTCTTCTCCTTGTTAATGGGCCATTTTTTTTTGCTATGTTGCATACCTGGGAATTTCTCATTAGATGTCAGATACTGTAAAATTTATGCTGTTGGGTAATGGATGTTGTTCCATTCCTTCATAAGAGTGTTAGATTTTGTTCTGGCATGCAATTAAATTACTTAGGATTACCCTGATTCCTTTGAAGCTTGCTTTTGGCTTTTCTGTGTATAGATTCTTTGCAGTCTCTGGGACTAATTGAGCCCCACTAAAGCAGTCCCCATCTGTGGACTCTACCTGTTACTTCTGATTACAAAGTTTCTTCATTTTAGCCAAGGGGAAAGCAAAATGTTCCCAATCCTCCTAGTCAGAGGGAAAACAAGATGTATGACTTCTAGCAATCAATCACTTGGCCTTCTTTCCAATAGTACTTTCCCCAGTCTCTAGTAGTTTCATCCTTTGCATGCAGATCTCTACTCAGCCAATATTTCGAGGACCCTTTGCAGATCTTCATAGCTCTATCTGAATTTTTTTCTCTTCACTGTTCCACCTCATAACTTCTAGCCAACTCAGACTCTCCAATCTCTGACCTAAACTCAGCAAGACCACAAGGCTCTGTTTGGAATCCCTCCTCCATCCCTGCTCTTGACCTGGAAAATACCTCCAGGCAGTAAGCTGGGACAATGGTCGAGTTCATTTCCTTCGTTTTCCCAATCATGATCCTGAACTCCTGGTTGAACAATATCTGAAAACAATTTTTTTTTAGCCCGATTTGCCTTGTTTACAGCAAAATGTCAGTTCCTGTAGCTGTTGACTGCATGGGGAGAGGCAAAATCATGTTCATTTTCAGTTCATGCTCAACAGTTTTCCATGCAGATTTAAAAAAACACAAATTCAACAACTTTTTAAATATCACATTTCTCAATGGGACTCTAACATTTGCCATTATTTCTACCTAAGAAACACAAATATTTAAATCTAAATTTTATTAAGAATACTTGATTGGGGCCAGGCACGGTGGCTCAGCCTGTAATCCCAGCACTTTGGGAGGTGGGAGGATCACCTGAGGTCAGGAGGTCGAGACCAGCCTGACCAACATGGAGAAAACCTCGTCTCTACTAAAAAATACAGAATTAGTCGGGCGTGGTGGCACAGGCCTTTAATCCCAGCTACTTGGGAGGCTGAGGCAGGAGAATCACTTAAACCTGGGAGGCAGAGGTTGTGGGGAGCCGAGATCATGACATTGCACTCTAGCCTGGGCAACCAGAGCAAAACTCTGTCTCAAAAAATAAAAAAAGAAAAGAAAATTTGATTTTTGGCTGGGTGCCACGGCTCATGCCTGTAATCCCAGCATTTCGTGGGGTTGAGATGGGTGGATCACCTAAGGTCAGGAGTTCGAGACCAGCCTGGACAACATGGCAAAACCCCATCTCTGCTAAAAATACAAAAAATTACCAGGTGTGGTGGGAGCTCTACTCAGGAGGCTGAGGCAGGAGAATTGCTTGAACCCATGAGGCACAGGTTGCAGTGAGCCAAGATTACACCACTCTACTCCAGTCTGGGTGACAGAGAATCTATCTGTAAGAAATCTATCTGTAAGAAAATGTTAAGTAATTCTTCTCAGATGTTCATTATATGACGGTCAAAATACTTTATCAATCTCAAAATCCTTCACTTAATTTTTCTTTGGTTGAAGCTACAGTACTTCCAATTAATGCTATTTGAGTGTAAGAAACTGAGCAGAAAGTCTTTAAAAAGGAAGGAATTTTTGGCAGTCTCACTATATTTACGAGGTAAATAATAATATTTGGGACCCACCAAGGTGAAGGAGCCCTGGCAAGAGTCCAAACTTTCAGATGGGATCCATGGTAGACTATGTCTTAGAGACCAGAATGAACTAGAGGTAGAAGGAGCCTTACCAAGATTACTACAAGGCTTGTGATACCGTTCCCCGAGTAGATTAGGTGATCAGACCCCTACTCTATTTGGCAAGCAGAGGATTAGCCTTGTCTTATGGCAAGACATCACTTAGAGCCTCAACAATTTTTCAGAAACTATCAAGCATGCCAAAACAAACAAAAAAACTGGAAACTGACAGAAAAACAAAAGAAACAGACGCACAGGTGATCCAAATACTGGAGTTAAAACAAGCGCATTAAAACAACTACGATTAATAATTTTAAAAATATAGAAGATGGAGAAAACAGTTAAAACAGATGGAGCATTCATCAGAAAAGCATACAGTCTATGAAAAAAAGACTACACTGAAATTAAGTACAGTTGGTTCATATAAAGACACCATCAGGGAAACAACATGACTTTGGGTCAGGAAAGGTATTTATAATAAATGTATCTGTCAAAAAAACTTGAAAAGACAAAGCAAAAATCTTCATAAAAGAAGATATCCAAATGGCTAACAGGCAAATTCGCTTAATTTTCATTATTAGAAGGAAATACAAATTAAAACCACAATGTGATGCTATACACCAGTATGGCTAAAAAGAAAGATACCACCAAGAGTTGACAAGGATATGCAGCAACCAAAATCTCACGTACTTATAGTGGGAGTATAACTTAGTACAACTTCTTTGGTAAACTGGTTGGAGGTATCAGACCTCAAGATACACATACCTTATGACCTAGCAATTCCACTTCTAGGCATATGTCCAACAGAAGTGTATATATGTACATTCACCAAAAGACATGTAAAAGAATGTTCACAGCAACACCATTTATACTTTCCCCAATCTGAAAACAATCCAAATGGCCATGAACTAAACAGATTAACTGTGGCACATTCATATGATAGATATTACACAATTGTGGCATATTCATATGATAGATATTATATAGCAATGAATAAACTGCTGAATAGCAACAGCATGGATGGATCTCACAACACATAATGTGGGATGAAAGAAGACATAAAAGAGTTCACTGAGTATGATTCCATTTCTATAAAGGCAAAAACAAAGCAAAAACAATTTATGGTGTTAGAAGACTGATGACTAGGAGAACAGGCATGAGGCAGGCTGGATGCCACTGGTGTTTCTTAATCTGGGTCATTTGTCACTTTGTGAAAATTCATCAGCCTAACACACTGTTCATGCAGCTTTTAGTAGATATTACATGTCCACTAACTTTATTTTTAAAATTATGTCTCTATATAAAGCTGTTAATGCTTATCCTGAGAAATCCATTTGTAAAACGGCAACCTTATGGTCTAACTGGAATTCCACTAGATTTTGATGTAATGATAGGAAACTTTCATGAAACTATTCAACTAACTGCGACCAATGAAAGCTCTTTTTTGTTTTTGGGCAGGAGTCTCGTTCTGTCGCCCAGGCTGGAGTGCAGTGGCGTGATCTCAGGTGACTCCAACCTCCACCTCCCGGGTTCAAGCAATTCTCCTGCCTCAGCCTCCCGAGTAGCTGGGACTACAGGCGCACACCACCACGCCCAGCTAGTTTTTTGTGTTTTTAGTAGAGATGGGGTTTCACCGTGTTGCCCAGGCTGGTGTCAAACTCCTGAGCTCAGGAGCCTCGGCCTGAGGCTGGGATTACAGGTGTGAGCCACTGCGCTCGGCCCAGCTCTTATTTAATGAACCATATCTGGGAGGAAAACTGAGGAAACTGGTAATTTTTATGGAAGCCTGAGTGTGACTAACATATGTTATCTACTTGTAGTTTACCTTGGAGAAACATTTCTATGTCTAAAATTAGTAATTCATTTCTCCAGGCATTGTTATTATGTAGTAGGTAAGAGCATAGGTTCTGAAGACAGAATGTTTAGATCCAAATCCAGGCTCTGCCATTTACTACTTGAGTGTTTTGGGGCAAGAAACTCTGATTTCCTCATCTGTAAAAGAGGGATACATTTATTATTAGGATTAGATAAATTTTAATAAAGAATGAGTAGGATGGACAGGCATGGTGGCTCACACCTATAATTCCAGCACTTTGGGAGGCTGAGGCAGGCGAATCACCTGAGGTGACGAGTTCCAGAGCAGCCTGGCCAACATGGTGAAACCCTATCTCTACCGTAAACACAAAATTAGCCGGTCGTGGCAACACATGCCTGTAATCCCAGCTACTCAGGAGGGTGAGGCCGAAGAATTGCCTAAACCCAGGAGGTGAAGGTTGCAGTGAGCTGAGATCGTGCCATTGCACTCCAGCCTGGGCAAAAAGAGCGAAACTCCGTCTCCCAAATAACAACAGCAGCAACAAAAGAATGAGTATGGAGGAACACATGCAAAATAGTAGTAACTTTCTTAAGATACTGTGGCTCGTAACTCCTTCCTGTCCCCCTTTCTATCTCTGTAAACATTTTTTTATCACATGAAATTCAATGTGAGATTTTTTTAGGCCATATTAATATTTTATTCAATCAGTATTGGTGAAATGGTCTGCTCTTGGGTGCCTTAGACCCTGCTGCTTACTCTTTGGAAGTAATTGCATATAAAGGCATTTTCTTCCAACTTAAGCAAGTTTCATTTTTGTCATGTGTTTTGGGCCATCAACTTTCTCTTCTATGAGCTTCTGCAGCTCAGTTGTTATTGCCTTTCCCATTTCCTCTTGATTCTAAAAACAAAAATGCTTAAACTTCTAAATCCAGCCATACTACAGACACAGACAACAGTGGCACTAATTCCTTCAATACCTGCGGCATGAGAAAAAACAACGATAAAATCCGGTTTTCTCTAGAGCCAGGATAATAACGGGGAACAATATATTTCTTTTTTCCTTTGTAAGGGTTCCTTTATTTCTTAAATGTTTTTAAAAATTTAAAAATAGATAATGTATACAAAACTACATGAATGACAGGTAGAACAGCTACGATGGAGCCCCACACTTAAGCAATCTGAAAAATTGGGGGAAAAAATATCTATTTGAAGACATTAGAAAGCTGTGGAGAAAGCCATAACCTGAGAGACCAATAACTAGAGAGACCAAGACCCAAGAGACGTGAGCTAGACACTTGGCCAGTGTTCTTCTCTCAAGGCATTTGTCAACTCAGGCACACAGGATGCTATGAAACCAAGCAAAAAGTGACTGAAATCACAGAGGGCTGGTATTAAGGAGCCAAGAACTAGAATATAAGACCAGCAATAGGAGGGGAGCCACAGACCATATCCCAGGCAAGAGGGCTGTAACACAAGAATGGGGGAAAATAAGAAATCACCAAGTCTTATAACATCTGCAGATCAGCCTCAGTTCTGCTCAATTTCTGAATAGATTGAAATGTTGTACTGTATCTCTATTGCCACATAATAATGTACTCCAAAACATAATGGCCTAAAAATCCAAACATTCATTATTGCAATTCCTGTGGGTAAATAAGTAGGAAGTCGTGGACTCAGGGGTTCTGGCTCACGTTTTCTCATGAGGTTGCAGCCAGGATGCTGGCAGGTGCTGTAGTCACTTGCTCCAGAGCAAGTGATCTAAGAGAGAACAAGGAAGCTAATGTATTTTATGATCTACTAAAATAATGTCACTTGTGCCATATTCTATGCATTAGAAGTGAGTCACTAAGTATAGTCCAAGATGGAATTAGGCTCCATATTTTCAAGGAGGGGTACTGAAAATTTGTGGACATATCTAAAATCCATCACAGGTGCTGTGTCTCTCTGCTGCTTTCCAGAGTACAGGGTGAGTCTAGTCTAGTGGAAGACATCATTCAGAACCTTTACAATTTCCAATATACAATATCCAGTAATCAAACACAAAATTAGCAACTGTCCTAACAGACAGGACAAAGATGTAAAAAAGCAAACACAAATAGAGTTCAAAGTGACCCAGATAGGAGAGTTGTCAGAAATAGATCTGAAAATCTTAGTGACTAAAATGTTCAACACATGGATGGCAAGGTAAAGAATTTCACCAGAGAATGTGAATCTGGAAAAAATAACCAAGAACTGAAAAATATACAAATTGAAATTAAGAATTCAATACATGAGTTTAACAGCTACTTGGATCAAGTAAAATAAAGGATTAGGACTAATAAGCTGGAACACAATACAGTTAGTTGAAGATACCCATACAAAAGTATCTAGAGCAAAACAGATGCAGTATATAGAAAAGCACATAATTAGAAACCAGTAAGATAGAAGACATGGAATGCTCCAGAAGCAATATCTGAAGCAGTATCAATAACTTTCCCAAGACAATGAAAGGTATCAAGCCATAGATTCAAGAAGGGCCAAGTATACTCCCCACCACCTAACATCTTATATTAATAGTATATTGATGAAAACCAAAGTAGAATATCTTAAAAGCAGCTGGAGACATATCTTCGAAAAAGCAAAAATTAAAACAAATGTTAAAACATTTCAACAGAAATAGAAGTCAGAAAGCAATGTGATGAAAATAACAGTACTCAAAGAAAATAGCTGCCAACCTATAATTCTATACCCAAGTTAACATACCCTTCAAAAATAAAGACAACATGAAGTCATTTCCGGATAAAAACTGACGGCATTTTTTTCTAAGCAGAACTAAAAGCAAAAGAAATAATAAATAGAGATCTTCATGTGGAAAAAAAAATGAGCCCAGATGGAAAGATGAAACTACAGGAAGAAATGGGCAAGAGAAAACATAAATATGTGGGTAACTCTAAATAAACAATGATGGTACAGAGTAGTCATCCTCTGGGACTTAATGTAAAATTGAAGTGCACAAAAACACTTAAGATGGGGAAAACAGTAAACAAAGCTGAAGTATTCTAAGATCAAGCATTGTCTATAAAAGAGCAGAAGTAGTACTCCAATGAGTAAAGAATATATATCATTAGGATAACTTCTAAAGGAATAATGAAAACGGTAAAATTAACAAGGTAATGGGGATGGAAGAAAAAATTAATTCAAAAGATGGCTAAAACAGAGAGACAGCTACATATGAGGAAAAGGACCATAAAACTGGGCAAACAGAAAACAGATAGTAAGACTGTAATTATAAATCCACACACATCAGTCAGATTACACTAAGCATACATCACTTTGCTGATTAAATACAATGCTAGTGTCCATGCAGCCATATTCAGGTAAGTAAATTTTAAATTATCAGCACTTCAGAAATCCATATGCCTCTATCCTGTATCATAAACTTCCTCACCATAAATGGCATATGTGGTACTAATCTCCTTGTTTTACTCTCTAGATTTACTATGCAGCTTAGAATCCCTGAATCATACACTTCGTTTTATGGCTATTTTTGAACTTCATTTAAATGGAATCATACACGTCTTTTGTGTCTGCTTTCCAATCATACTTTGTGGGAATAATCCATACTGTTGCATGTGACTGCAGTTCCTTCATTTTCATTCATGTGCAACATTCCACTGTATAGATTACTGTAATTTCCTTTTCAACTGTAGATGGACATTTTCCTTTCAGTTTTTGGCCATTATAAAAAATGCTGCTAATGAACATTCCTGTACATATATTCTACGGCATATCAACATGCAATAGACATACCTCT
Organism: Rhinopithecus bieti; assembly: GCF_001698545.2. Taxonomy (NCBI): domain Eukaryota; kingdom Metazoa; phylum Chordata; class Mammalia; order Primates; family Cercopithecidae; genus Rhinopithecus; species Rhinopithecus bieti. The sequence goes on along the minus strand of NW_016809864.1, from coordinate 754,257 downwards.
AACTAGGGAATATCAACAGATGGGACTGCCAGGTCAAAGGCTATTCATATCTTTGATACTTCCAGATAATGCCAATTTTCTTTTGGACTACTATACCAATTTACTCACCCAACAACAAAATATTAAACACAACTTCCTTTATTTCAAAACCTCACCAATACCCAGTAGTCAGATTTTTAAATGTATTTTTTCCTTACCTGATATGAAATGTTATCTCATTGTGGTTTTAATTTGCATTTCCCTGATTACTAATGAAGATGAACACCTTTTCATATGTTTATTGGCCATTTCAAACTCCTCTTTTGTGAAGTGGATGCACAAGTCTTTTGCCCATTTTTCTTTTGTATTATTTGGTTTTTACTCATTGACTTGTTGAAGTTCTTTATATATATTCTGCGTACTAGTCCTCTACAGGTTATATGTGCTGCGAGTATCTTCTCCAACTCGGATGGCCTGTCTTCTCACTATCTTTATAGTGCCTTTTGAGAAAAGAAGTTTCTAATTTTAATGTGGTAAAATTAATCCATTTTTCTTTTATGGCAAGGGCATTTATGTCTTAAGAAATCTTTCCCTACCCAAGTTCATGAAGACATTATATATTCTAAAAGCTCTATAATTATAATATTCTAATATTCTATTCTAATATAATTCTAATATTCTAAAGCTTTATAATACATATTCTAAAAGCTTTATAATTTCCTTTAGATATTTTTAGTTCCTTAATCCACGAGTTTGTTTTTATAGCTTTACATAGGGGTCCAATTTCATATTTCCCCGAACATAAACAGCAAACAAGATGGTACCATTTACTAAAAGTCAATCATTTCCCAAATGATTGACTGCCACACAGTCTCCACCACATATCACACGTACATACATACATGGATTTCTGGACTCTCTACTGTTACACTGATCTACTTGTACCTGATATGTTTTGGGGCTTCTATAATGGTATTACAGCTTTTCCTAATTGTTTCTATCTTATATTCTCAACAGGAATACAAAAGATTTCTTAGATATTAGAATTCAGCAATCTTCTTTTACTCTTACTAATGTTAATAATTTGTAGGCTTCACTGGATTTCATACATACACACCCCAATCACCCAAAAATAGTAGTAATATTGTTCCTTCTTCACTATACTTTGTATTTTTCTTTTCCCCCCGATTTTTTGGCATTCTTACTTTAGCTAAGACATTCAGTATGTTATATAAAATGGTGACAGCAGGCATCTTTTTTTTTTTTTTTTTTTTTTTTTTTTTTTTTTTTGAGGCGGAGTCTCGCTCTGTCGCCCGGACTGGAGTGCAGTGGCCAGATCTCAGCTCACTGCAAGCTCCGCCTCCCGGGTTTATGCCATTCTCCTGCCTCAGCCTCCCGAGTAGCTGGGACTACAGGCGCCCGCCACCTCGCCCGGCTAGTTTTGTATTTTAGTAGAGACGGGGTTTCACCGTGTTAGCCAGGATGGTCTCGATCTCCTGACCTCGTGATCCGCCCGTCTCGGCCTCCCAAAGTGCTGGGATTACAGGCTTGAACCACCGCGCCCGGCCTGCATCTTTCTTTTGTATCTCCAAGGAACACTTCCAATGTTTCACCATCAGATTTGTCTTAGGGTTTTTGTAGATAATTTTTGTCAGATTAAAGAAGTTACCTCTTATTCTGAGTTTGCCAAGAATTTATTTTAATCATAAATGGGTATTTTATCAAGTCCTGCATCTATAGTGAGTTGTGAGTTGATAATGGTTTTTCTCCAGGCAAATCACATTATTTATTTTATTTTTTGAGACAGAATCTTACTCTGTCGCCCAGGCTGGAGTGCAATGGCGTGATCTCAGCTCACTGCAACCTCTGCTTCCTGGTTTCAAGCGATTCTCCTGCATCAGCCTCCCGAGTAGCTGGGACTGCAGGTTTGTGCCACCATGCCTGATTAATTTTTTTTTTTTTTTTTTGAGATGGAGTTTTGCTCTTGTTGCTCAGGCTGGAGTGCAATGGTGTGATCTTGGATTACTGCAACCTCTGCCTCCTGGGTTCAAGCAATTCTCCTGTGTCAGCCTCCCTAGTAGCTGGGATTACAGGCATGCACCACCATGCCCAGCCAATTTTGTATTTTTTTTTTCTTTTGAGATGGAGTCTAGCTCTGTCGCCTAGGCCGGAGCGCAGTGGCATGATCCCGGCTCACTGCAAGCTCCGCCTCCCAAGTTCACGCCATTCTTCTGCCTCAGCCTCCCGAGTAGCTGGGACTATAGGTGTCCACCACCACGCCTGGCTAACTTTTTGTATTTTTAGTAGAGACGGGGTTTCACCATGTTAGCCAGGATGGTCTCGATCTCCTGATAATTTTTTTTTTTTTTTTTTGAGATGGAGTTTTGCTCTTGTTGCTCAGGCTGGAGTGCAATGGTGTGATCTTGGATTACTGCAACCTCTGCCTCCTGGGTTCAAGCAATTCTCCTGTGTCAGCCTCCCTAGTAGCTGGGATTACAGGCATGCACCACCATGCCCAGCCAATTTTGTATTTTTTTTTTCTTTTTGAGATGGAGTCTAGCTCTGTCGCCTAGGCCGGAGCGCAGTGGCATGATCCCGGCTCACTGCAAGCTCCGCCTCCCAAGTTCACGCCATTCTTCTGCCTCAGCCTCCCGAGTAGCTGGGACTATAGGTGTCCACCACCACGCCTGGCTAACTTTTGTATTTTAGTAGAGACGGGGTTTCACCATGTTAGCCAGGATGGTCTCGATCTCCTGACCTTGTGATCCACCCACCTCGGCCTCCCAAAGTGCTGGGATTACAGGCGTGAGCCACCGCACCCGGCCTAATTTTGTATTTTTAGTAGGGACAGGGTTTCTCCATGTTGGTCAGGCTAGTCTCGAACTCCCGACCTCAGGTGGTCTGCCTGCCTCGGCCTCCCAAAGAGCTGGGATTACAGGCATGAGCCACCGTGCCTGGCCAATTTTAAATTTTACTTTCTTTTTTTTTTTTTAGTAGAGATGGAGTTTCACCATGTTGGTCAGGCTGGTCTCAAACTCCTGACCTCGAGTGAGCCACCTGCTTCAGCCTCCCAAAGTGCTGGGATTACAGGCATGAGCCACCATGCCCAGCCACATTAATTGATGTTTAATTGTTAAACCAAGGTTCCTGTACTCTTGAGTCAAACTCAACTTTTGTAGACTATTGAACTTGGTTTACTAGTTATCTTGTTTAGGACACCTGCATCTATTCTGTGGTTTAAAGCAGGCTGTAATTTTCCGTTTCTGTAAAATTTTAAAATTGATTTTATAATAGTATTAGGGTTATGCTAGTCTCATAAAATGAGCTGAAGAACATTCCCTTTTCTTCTATTCTTTGGAAGAATTTGCTTACAGCTGGTGTTATTTCTTGCTTAAATATTTTATAAAACTCACCATTAAAGCCATCAGAATCAAGTTACACATTTGTTACACCTATCCGCACATTCACCATGGGCTGAGAGTGCTGCCTCAGTTTTATAAATCCCAGGGTTCTTCCTTCAGAATAGAACATGAGATAGATTTGTTCATATAACAGACACAAACCACTGCTAAATTGGATATATTTTTCTATAAAGTGCTATTTTAATGGTGCCTTTTTCACTTCCATCACTACCACTTTTTATTTTTTGTTACTTCATGAGTTTCAGCACATGCATCAATAAGGGGTCACACTACAAAGTGTCACTGAAATGTGGCTCTTGCCTTCATCAACTAAATGCCTCCTTCACAGCAGCTTCCTGGCTTAAAATAAAATGTGGGCCCAATATTACAGAATATTAGGGCATCTCCTGAAGGGTCACAACTGCATGTTAAATCCCCCAACACAAACATAAATGGTTTAGACCTGTAATGCCTCTCCTTTGTTTTAGAGCCTCCTTGTGTACGCACAGTTATTTGTGGGAAAGGGTGTTCTTCGAACAATGGCCATCATTCAATCTACTTATCTTTGATTTTATGTTTTCCTCTTTTTAAAAACTCAAGTATAGGGCCAGGTGCAGTGGGTCACGCCTGTAATCCCAGCACTCGGGGAGGCAGAGGCAGAGGCAGGCAGATTGCCTGAGCCCAGGAGTTCCAGACCAGCCTGGGCAACATGGTGAAGCCCTGTCCCTACAAAAAATACAAAAAATTAGCCCAGTATGGTGATTGCACACCTGTAGTCCCAGTTACCTGGGAGGCTGAGGTGGAAGATCACTTGAGCCCAGGAGGTTGAGGCTGCAGTGAGCTGTGATTGTACCACTATACTCCAGCCTGGGCAACAAAGTGAGACCCTGTCTCAAAAACACCCATAAAACCCTAAAACCAAAAAAAACCCACAACTGAGGTATAATATGTAAAAGTAAAACTATAGGACATTTTAAGAGTCAATGTTAAGAATAATCAATATTATAAAGATCCAAAACTGATGAAGAAAAAATTCATTATTATAGATTTAGATAAATTTATGCATGTTTGCAGAAACACCTACCTTTCAGAAACAGACTTATTTTGATCTGGTGACAAATTAATTATTTTACTTCCTTTTTCTGAAGGGTTAGAAGGCTCATATTTCACAGAAGACCTTTCAACTGGACTATTAACTGACTCCAGATTCTTATCCAAAATCATAGCCTCTGAATTTGCAACCTATTAAATACGTGAGAAAAAAGCAGTTGAGGGGAATTTTACCAATCGTATCCTTCCAAACAAAATAAGGATTTTCAAAGTATTCTTGCATACATATGGCAAAACATAAGTTAAATCACATGTATTTCGATGGCTGATGACCATGATTGTGATTTGCCTGCCAAAATGAATTTTAAAACTCCGAAGAAATAAAATGATGGTATACATCAACTTCCTAGCTTGGATGGAAAGAAGGAAAAACAAATGTTCAGGTACTCAGACAACACTGTATTCCTATTAGACTAAGTTTTAGGAACTAATAACTTAAGAAAATTTTACTTTTGTTATACTTCTAATAAGACTAAAAATAACTCAGACTGCCAACTTGCTCTTCCAATTGCTGAGTTTATTTAAAACTTGAAGCTGAAACATTCAGTGTTCTCAGCTTTGGTTGAGAAGTTGCAGCATTTTATATATATGTAAATATATATGTACATTAATTCAAAAGGATCAAGGGACAGCATGAACAAAAATGTACTGGGTGCCACGGAAGCCGGGCACCTGTTCATTGCCCCAAACCTGTAGCAGTGGTGGCTAACCCCCCAATTCTATACTTGGAGGATCAGGGGGCACAGTTCACCACAGCAGCACTATCAGTTGGGTGCTCATCTGACATCTGGGGCAATGGCAGGCCCAATCTGTTGCAGTGGTAGTGACCATAGGCCAACTTTTCCTGAATTTCCCACCCAACAGCACTGGGGATTGAGGGGGCACCTGCAGGGGCTAAATGGGAGACCCTGTGGAGCCAGAAGAATGAAGCTAAGCAGTATGGTACTGTAAGAGCTCTGAAAAGTAAACTGTCATTGAAACCACAGCTTAAAAGAAAAGGCCAGGATCTACACGCTAAACCTAAACAGGGGAACTTCCTGCTGAAAGAGAGTCCTATGCTTAGTGTTTTCAAAGAGCCCTCCATGTGACTGCATACTGAGACATTTGATCCTTCCCAAGGTACTAGCAAAAGGGTGTCCAGCCAAAATCTTGACTTTCTCTGCATACTCTTCTGAAAGTGAGCCTCCTAGAGTCTTCTGCAATCTGGACAGGTTGAGAATTGCCTAAATCATTAAGTCCTGATTTCTTTTTGGTAAACAGTTTGTTCTTCGGTTTTCTTTTTCTCGCATTGTAAAAAGAAGCAAGAGGAAATCAGGCCAAACCTTCAATACTTTGCTCAGAAACCTCACATGCCCCATAATCCCAGCTACTCAGGAGCCTAAGGCATGAGAATTGATTGAATCCAGGAGGTGTATGTTGCAGTGAGCTGAGATTGTGCCACTGCACTCTAGCCTGGGCAACAGAGCCAGACTTTGACTCCAAAAAATAAAAATAAAAGAAGAAATAAAAAAAACATAAGTCAAACAAAATCCAAATTCATTGTTTACAAGTTCTGCTTTCCATGTAACTATAGGATACGATGCAACTAAACTTCCTGCCACTATATAACACAAATCCCCTTTCCTCGTGTTTCCAATAACATGTTCCTCACTTCCTTTCAAGTCCTCACCAACAATGCTTTTAATGTCTGTATTTCTACCAAAAGTTTGTTTATGATCTAGGTATTAAGTCCATGGTAGGTTTTCTCCACTGTGCCCCTCATTTCCTTTTAACCCCCACGGGCAGTTTCTACTAAGAGTCTGTTCAAGGCAATCTAGCCTTTTTATAAAGCATGCTCCTCAAAACTCTTCTAGTCTCTAAGCATTACCCTACTCCAAAGCCACTTTCACATTTTTAGGTATTGGTTACAGCAGCACCCCATACTTCCTGATACCAAATTCTCTGTAAGTTTCCTGAAGTTACCTTAACAAATTACCACAAACTTCAAAGCTTATTTTATCACAGTTTTAGAAGCCAAAAGTTTGAAATCAGTTTTACTAAGCTAAAATCAAGGTGCTGGCCTTCCTGCTGGAGGATGCCTGTTTCTGGACTTGAGGCCCTCCTCCATCTTCAGTGTACTTCATTCTCCATCCACTGCTTCCATTGTCTCATCTCTTTTTTCTGCCTTTGACCTTGCCACATGTTTTGTAAGAACCCTTTTGATTAAAATGAGCCCACACGGATAATCCAGGATTAACTACCCATCATCTCAAGATACTTAATAATACCTACAAAGACTCTTTTCACCATGTAAGATAATATATTCACAAGTTCTGGGAATTAGGTCATGGACATCTTGCAGGGACCGGACCATTTTTTCCATCTACCACAGCTGTAGAAGGTCGAAAAAACACTATCAACTATCTTGGCACAATGAACTCAAACATGACATTTATAGAACATTACAGCCAACATTCTGTACACAGAACATTCATCAAGTGAAATAATATGCTGGCCTATAAAATAAGTTCAGCTTTCAAAATTTAAGGTTTACATAGTATGTTCTCTGACTAAATGAAATCAGGTATTAGAAAAATAAAATACCTAGAAGTCACAAATATTTTAAAATTAAACACACATTTCCAAATAATTCACAGGTCAAAGAATACAAGGAACATTATAAATCATTTTGAACTAATGGAAAACAAAGATATGATGTTTGAAAGATTATAATCTTTGCATTAAGAAGTACATAATCTAACCACTAAGAAGATGCTTAGAAAAAGTGATGCTTAGAAGGAAATTTAGCTTTAAATGCTTAATGTTAGAAAAGGTCTCTTAAAACCTGGAAAAGAACAAATTATAACTAAAGTCAGTAAAAGAAAGACGGTAATAAAAAAACAGGAATCAAAATAAAACAAATGATAGAATTAACGAAACTTGGTGATCAAGAAGGAAAAATAATAAATATAAAAATACAGATTAACCCACATCAGAAACAAAGTACAGTGTATCACTGTAGAACCCCAAACATTAAAAGGACAAGTGAATTTTTTTTTTTTTTTTTAGATGCAGTCTCACACTGTCACTGGGCTGGAGTGCAATGGCATGATCTCAGCTCACTGCAACCTCCGACTCCCGGGTTCAAGCGATTCTCCTGCCTCAGCCTTCCAAGTAGCTGGGATTACAGGCACCCGCCACCATGCCTGGCTAATTTTTTGTATTTTTAGTCAAGACAGGGTTTCACTATGTTGGCAAGGCTGGTCTTGAACTTCTGACCTTGTGATCCGCCTGCCTCAGCCTCCCAAAGTGCTTGGATTACAGGTGTGATCCACTGCGCCCAGCCTAGGATAAGTGAATTTTACTGATAATTTTGTGACAATGAATTCAATAATTTAGATAACATGGACAAATTCCTTACAAAGATAACTTAGAAAACTGATAAAAGATGGGAAAAAAAAATCTGAATGGCCCTATACCTATGAAAGAATTGTATTTTCAAGTAAAAACCTTCTTACGAAGAAAGCTGTGGGCCAGGCGCAGTGGCTCACGCCTGTAATCCCAGGACTTTGGGAGGCTGAGGTGGGCAGATCAACTGAGGTCTGGAGTTCGAGACCAGTCTGACCAACATGGAGAAACCCTGTCTCTACTAAAAGTACAAAATTAGCCAGGTGTGGTGGCGCATGTCTGTAATCCCAACTACTCGGGAGGCTGAGGTAGGAGAATAGCTTGAACCCCGGAGATGGAGGATGCGGTGAGCTGAGATTGTGCCACTGCACTCCAGCCTGGGCAACAAGAGCGAAACTCTGTCTCAAAAAAAATAAATAAAAAAAGAAAGCTCCTTGCTCAGTTTTCAGAATCTAAATGCTGAGTATACAAATATTCACTATAAAATTATTTCAGATTGCTGGCAAGATGGCTGAATAGGAACAGCTCCGGTCTGCAGCTCCCAGTAAGACTGATGCAGAAGGCGGGTGATTTCTGCATTTCCAACTGAGGTACCTGGTTCATCTCACTGGGACTGGTTGGACAGTGGGTGTAGCCACGGACGGTGAGCCAAAGCAGGGTGGGGCTCTCACCAGGGAAGCACAAGGGGTCAGGGAATTCTCTTCCCTACCCAAGGGAAGCCATGATGGACTATGCTGTGAGGAACGGTACACTCCAGCCCAGATACTGCATTTTTCCCATGGTCTTCACAACCCACAGACCAGGAGAATCCCTCTGGTGCCTATGCCACCAGGGCCCTGGGTTTCAAGCACAAAGCTGGGTGGCCGTTAGGGCAGACACTGAGCTAGCTGCAGGAGTTTTTCTTTTCCACACCCTAGTTGTGCCTGGATTGCCAGCGAGACGGTACCGTTCGCTCATCTGCAAAGGTGGCTGAAGCCAGGGAGCCAAGTGTTCTGGCTTGACAGGTCCCACCCCCTACAGAGCCCAGCAAGCTAAGATTCACTGGCTTGAAATTCTCGCTGCCAGCACAGCAGTCTGAGGTTGACCTGGAATGTTCAAGTTTGGTGAGGGAGGGGCGTCTGCCATTGCTGAGCCTTGAGTAGTTGGTTTCCCCCTCATAATGTAAACAAAGCCACTGGAAAGTCTGAACTGGGCCGAGTCCACTGAAGCTCAGCAAGGCCACTGTGGCCAGACTGCTTCTCTAGATTCCCTCTCTCTGGGCAGGGCATCTCTGAAAAAAAGGCAGCAGCCCCAGTCAGGGGCTTATAGATAAAACCCCCATCTCCCTGGGACAGAGCACCCGGGGGAAGGGGTAGCTGAGGGCTTTAGCAGACTTAAACGTCCCTGCTGAACAGGACTTTGAAGACAGCAGCAGATCAGTGGATCTCCCAGCACAGTGTTTAAGCTCTGCTAAGTGTCAGACTGCCTCCTCAAGTGGGTCCCTGGCCCCTGTGTATCCTGACTGGGAGACACCTCCCAGTAGGGGCCGACAGACGCCTCATACAGGAGAGCTCTGGCTGGCATCTGCCCCTCTGCATCCTGTGGATGAAGCTTCCAGAGGAAGGAACAGGCAATAATCTTTGCTGTTCTGCAGCCTCCGCTGGTGATGCCCAGGCAAACACGGTCTGGAGTGGACCTCAAGCAGACCTGCAGTAGAGGGGCCTGTTAGAAAGAAAACTAACAAACAGAAAGGAATAGCATCAACATCAACAAAAAAGGACGTCCACTCAGAGACCCCATCCGAAGGTCACCAATATCAAAGACCAAAGGTAGATAAATCCACGAAGATGGGCAGAAACCAGCCCAAAAAGGCTGAAAATTCCAAAAACGAGAACACTTCTTCTCCTCCAAAGATCACAACTACTTGCCAGCAATGGAACAAAACTGGATGGAGAATGAGGGTGACAAATTGACAGAAGTAGGCTTGAGAAGGTGGGTAATAATAAACTCCCATGAACTAAAGGAGCATTTTTTTTTTTTTGAGATGGAGTTTTGCTCTTGTCTCCCAGGCTAGAGTGCAGTAGAGTGGTCTCGGCTCACTGCAACCTCTGCCTCCCGGGTTCAAGTGATTCTCCTGCATCAGCCTCCTGTGTAGCTGGGACTATAGGTGTGCACCACCACGCCCAGCTAATTTTTTAATTTTTAGAGATGGGGTTTCACCATGTTGGCCAGGGTGGTCTTGAACTTTTGACCTCATGCCCACCTCGGCCTCTCAAAGTGCTGGAATTACAGGTGTGAGCCAGTGTACCCAGCCTAAAGGAGGATCTTCTAATCCAATGCAAGGAAGCTAAGAACCTTGAAAAAAGGTTAGACGAATTACTAACTAGAATAACCAGTTTAGAGAAGAATACAAATGACCTGATGGAGCTGAAAAACATGGTACAAGAACTTCATGAAGCACACAGAAGTATTAACAGCTGAATCGATCAAGCAGAAGAAAGGATATCAGAGAGTGAAGAACAACTTAATGAAATAAAGTAAGAAGACAAGATTACAGAAAAAAGAATTTTTGAAAAAGAACGAACAAAGCCTCCAAGAAATATGGGACTACGTGAAAAGACCGCATCTACGTTTGATTGTTGTACCCGAAAGTGACAGGGAGAAGGGAACCAAATTAGAAAACACTCTTCAGGACATCATCCAGGAGAACTTCCCCAACCTAGCAAGACAGGCCAACATTCAAATTCAGGAAATACAGAGAACACCACAAAGATACTCCTCAAGAAGAGCAACCCCAAGACACATAATTGTCAGATTCACCAAGGTTGAAATGAAAGGAAAAATGTTAAGGGCAGCCGGAGAGAAAGGTCAGGTTACCCACAAAGGGAAGCCCATCAGACTAACAGTGGATCTCCCTGCAGAAACTCTACAAGCCAGAAGAGAGTGGGGGCCAATATTCGACATTTTTAAAGAAAAGAATTTTCAACCCAGAATTTCATATCCAGC
>NW_016809864.1:729283-742495 GCF_001698545.2 Rhinopithecus bieti | reverse complement strand
TTTTTTTTTTTTTTTTTTTTTTTAAAAAAGATCCAACAAAATAGACTGCTAGTCAGACTAATAAAGAAGAATAGAAGAATCAAATAGACACAATAAAAAATCATAAAGGGGATATCACCACTGATCCCACAGAAATACAAACTACCATCAGAGAATACTATGAACACCTCTACACAAATAAACTAGAAAATCTAAAAGAAATGTATAAATTTCTGGACATACACACCCTCCTAAGTCTAAACCAGGAAGAAATCGAATTCCTGAAAAGACCAGTAATGAGTTCTGAAATTGAGGCAGTAATTAATGGTCTACCAACCAAAAGTCCTGGACCAGATAGATTCACAGCCAAATTCTACCAGCGGTACAAAGAGGAGATGGTACCATTCCTTCTGAAACCATTAGAAAGAATAGAAAAAGAGGGAATTCTCCCTAACTCATTTTATAGTCCAGCGTCATCCTGATACCAAAACCTCGCAAAGACACAACAAAAAAGAAAATTTCAGGCCAACACCCCTGATGAACATCAATGCGAAAATCCTCCATAAAATACTGGTAAACCGAATCCAGCAGCACATCAAATAGCTCATCCACCATCATCCAGTTGGCTTCACACCTGGGATGCAGGGCTGGTTCAACATACACAAATCAATAAACTTAATCCATCACATAAACAGAACCCATGACAAAAACCACACGATTATCTCAATAGATGCAGAAAAGGCCTTTGACAAAATTCAACACCCCTTCATGCTAAAAACTATCAATAAACTAGGTATTGATGGAACGTATCTCAAAATAATAAGAGTTATTTATGACAAAACGACAGCCAATATCACACTGAATGGGCAAAAACTGGAAGCATTCCCTTTGAAAACTGGCACAAGAGAAGGATGCCCTCTCTCTCACTACTATTCAACATAGTATTGGAAGTTCTGGCCAGGGCAATCAGGCAAGAGAAAGAAATATGGAGTATTCAAATAAGAAGAGAGGAAGTCAAATTATCTTTCTTTGTAGATAATATGACTGTATATTTAGAAAACCCCATCATCTCAGCCCCAAATCTCCTTAAGCTGATAAGCAACTTAAGTCTCAGGATACAAAATCAATGTGTGAAAATCACAAGCATTCCTATACACCAATAACAGACAGAACCAAATCATGAGTGAACTCCCATTCACAATTGCTACAAAGAGATACCTAGGAATCCAACTTACAAGGGATGTGAAGGACCTCTTCAAGGAGAACTACAAACCACTGCTCAAGGAAATGAGAGGACACAAATAAATGGAAAAACATTCCATGCTAATGGATAGGAAGAATCAATACTGTGAAAATGGCCATACTGCCCAAAGTAATTTATAGATTCAATGCTATCCCCATCAAGCTACTATTGATTTTCTTCACAGAATTGGAAAAAAATACTTAAAATTTCATATGGAACCAAAAAAGAGCCCGCATAGCAAAGACAATCCTAAGCAAAAGAACAAAGCTGGAGGCATCATGCTACCTGATTTCAAACTATACTATAAGGCTACAGTAACCAAAACAGCATGGTACTGGTACCAAAACAGATATATAGACCAGTGGAACAGAACAGAGGCCTCAGAAATAGGTGTCAACCACCTATCTACAACCATCTGACCTTTGACAAACCTGACAAAAACAAGCAATGGGGGAAAGCATTCCCTATTTAATAAATGGTNCTATTGATTTTCTTCACAGAATTGGAAAAAAATACTTAAAATTTCATATGGAACCAAAAAAGAGCCCGCATAGCAAAGACAATCCTAAGCAAAAGAACAAAGCTGGAGGCATCATGCTACCTGATTTCAAACTATACTATAAGGCTACAGTAACCAAAACAGCATGGTACTGGTACCAAAACAGATATATAGACCAGTGGAACAGAACAGAGGCCTCAGAAATAGGTGTCAACCACCTATCTACAACCATCTGACCTTTGACAAACCTGACAAAACAAGCAATGGGGAAAGCATTCCCTATTTAATAAATGGTGTTGGGAAACCTGGCTAGCCATATGCAGAAAACTGAAACTGGACCCCTTCCTTACACCTTATACAAAAATTAACTCAAGATGGATTAAAGACTTAATCGTAAGACCTAAAACCATAAAAGCCCTAGAAGAAAACCTAGTTGTTAGGAACAGTTTCTCTTCAAAGGGTTTGACGCCCCTTGTCCTTTGTTCTATTTTGTAAGTAATCTTTCCTGCCTTTAACATGCCGAGGCATGCCTCCATCCACCAAGATTGTAGCCGACCCACACTGCCTTAAAGTTGTTAGGTACAAACAATAAACGTCCTGGTTCTCTGTCCTATTCTAAATGCTAAATCTAGTCAATTAGGATCAGTTTAGATTGTGAGGTCCGACCCCAATTAACAGGGGAGGTGGGGGGGAGGGGGGAAGGACACAGAAACAGTAACAACATTAGGAATAAAAACCCTTCCTTTCCTTTGTTCAGTGTGCTCTTGTGATTGTGACTGACACAGGCAGCACCCTTCTCAGAAGTAAATCTGCCTTGCTGAGAAGTCTTTTGAGTGTTCGTTTTCTTTGCGACTCCCAGCTCATTTCTAACAATTTGGGGGCCCTGCCCAGGATCCCATTCTCCTCCAGGGAAGGGTCTCTGGTCATCTTCTGGGAGGGGATGCATCCCACTGACTCACTGCAGTGGCCTCAAAGGCTGGAGATCGAGACCCACCTGTTGTGACGAATAAACCTGGAATCTCAGCAATGCGAGAAGAGAAGGCCTACAAATACCGTGGCAACCAGGTAACCCTGTGCACAGACCAAGGTAAGAAAAGCCACTGGGGTGGTGAAGTTCTTCCTTGATGGTCTGGTTATCTTGGAGGTTGAAAGTGCATGAATGGTAACAAGCACTACTGCTGTGCGGAGTGAATGAGTCCAATCTGCAGTTCCGTGGTCAACTCATATGGCTTATGGTGGCCCTTTGGAGGTCCCATCAGGGGTTTATACTGATCCACCAATGTTAAGAGGGACCTAAATTCCCTCTGGGGAAGTGGCCAGAGAAGACGAAGCAAAAGGAGAAGAGCACGAGAAACTTCCAGTGGTGGGGGGCGGTGGAGGCTCTAGGAAAGGAAAGGCAAGAAATCTCCAGTAGGGGGGCACTGAGCCTCACACAAACCTCCAACAGTCGGGAAGGCAAGAAATTTCCAACAGGGGAAATTAAGCCTCACCACAAAACCCCCATCTTGGGGTTTATTTGGGAAATACCCCAAATAAGGTAGGGCATAAAAAGGATAATGCCAGCAGCAATAACATTCCCCGATTGTCCCCTAGGGCTTATGTTAAAATATTGGAAAGATAAAGGACTAAACACAAGAAAAAGCAACAGATGACAAAATATTTTTATATCTAGACTCAGGAACCAATCCTCGAATCCTCAGTTTTCTGGCCAAAGTTTGGGTCATATGAGGATTGGCTCTGTCAGCTTTCAATAGGATGTATTAATTGTAAGAGCCCTACCTCCCAAGAGGAAATAGGTTATGCTATATGTTGGTGGCAAGGACTTGTACTCCTTTACCCCTGAAAGACGGGAGGGAACAAGTCAAAAACTAACCTTTGGTGGAAAGTTGGTTGTAATCACACCTCATCAAGTTAGAACCATCTTAAAAGGCAGGAAGGTGGCTTACCAACTTACTTAAAATATGAAGCTATCCTGTTAGAAAGAGATGACTTAACACTATCCACTGATAAATCACTTAACCCAGCAGATTTCTTGACTGGAGATTCAAATCTAAAGAGACGTGAACATGAGTGTTTAGATTTAATTAATTACCATACAAAAGTTAGGCCTAATTTAAGAGAGACCCCTTTCAAAACAGGGCAGCACTTATTTATAGATGGCTCTTCCCAAGTAATTGAAGGAAAAAGATATAATGGGTACTCAGTAGTCAATCGATGGGGAAGCCCTTGAAGAAGTAGAGTCAGGAAGACTGCCCAATAATTGGTCTGCCCAAACATGTGAACTGTTTGCATTTTATCAAGCCTAAAGCACTTGCAGAACCAAGAAGGGACTACTTATACTGATTCCAACTACGCTTTTGGGGTAGCTCACACTTTGGAAAAATTTGGACCAAACAAGGCCTTATTAATAGCAAAGGTCAAGACCTAGTTCACAAAGAGTTAATCACCCACGTATTGAATAATCTCCAGGGCCGGGCGCGGTGGCTCATGCCTGTAATCCCAGTACTTTGGGAGGCCGAAGTGGGTGGATCACCTGAGGTCGGGAGTTCGAGGCCAGCCTGACCAACATAAAGAAACCCTGTCTCTACTAAAAATACAAAAAAATCAGACAGGCAGGTGGTACATGCCTGTAATCCCAGCTACTCGGGAGGCTGAGGCAGGAGACTTGCTTGAACCTGGGAGGCAGATACTGCTGTGAGCCAAGATGACGCCGTTGCACTCCAGCCTGGGCAACAAGAGTGAAACCCTGTCTCAAGATAAATAAATAAATAATCTCCAGTTGACAGAATAAATAGCTATTGTCCATGTCCCAGGACACCAGAAAAGCCTTTCTTTTGAAAGTCGGGGAAATAACCTTGCAGATCAAATAGCCAAACAAGTGGCTGTTTCCTCTGAGAGCCCTGTTTTTCACTTAACTCCTTGCCTTCCTCCCCTACCGCAGTCCCCATTTTCTCTTCTACTGAAAAGAAAATTAATAAAACAGGGGCTAAAGAAAACTCAGAAGGGAAATGGGTATTATCAGACCAAAGAGAAATGTTATCCAAACCCCTCATGAGGGAGGTCTTGTCTCAGCTGCATCAAGGAGTCCATTGGGGACCCCAAGCTATGTGTGATGCAGTTCTCAGAGTTTATGGGTGTACAGGAGTTTATACCCTAGCCAAACAAGTTACAGATAGTTGCTTAATATGTAAGAAAACTAATAAGCAAACTCTAAAAAAATCACCCCTTGGGGAAGACTTCCAGGACTAAGACCATTCCATAGTATCCACAGTGATTATACAGAAATGCCTCAATTAGTTGCCTAAAATACCTATTTAGTAATAGTAGATCACCTCACTCACTGGGTAGAAGCTATTCCCTTTCCAAACACAACTGCTAATAATCTAGTTAAGGCATTAATTGAAAATATTGTACCCAGGTTTGAAATAATAAAAAACACTGATTCAAATAACGGAACTCATGTTACTGCAAATATTGTTAAAGGGCTTACTCAGACTCTAGGAATAAATTGGCAACATCATACTCCAAGGCATCCACCTTCATCAAGAAACGTAGAAAAAAATGAACCAAACTTTAAAGAATCATTTAAATTGATTTTGAAAACTTGATTGCCTTGCACCACCTGTCTCCCCATTGCCTTGCTCAGAATTTGAACTGCCCCTCAAAAAGACATTATATATTTGGTTTATGTTCTACTTCGTCTTCTCTTAGGACCCAAGGTCTCTTAGCACAAACACTGCCTCTTGAGTTCCCAGTGCATCCATATCGATCTGGAGATTATGTCCTCATCAAAAGATGGAAAGAAGAAAAACTCGAACCAACCTGGGAGGGACCTTATCTTGTGCTCCTAACCACTGAGACAGCAGTCTGGACCGTTAAGAAAGGGTACACCCATCACACTCAGGTGAAAAAGGCATCACCCCCTTTGGAGTCATGGGTCATCACTCCTGGGCCAAAACCTTCCAAACTAATATTCAGAAAAGCTTAACCTGTCTAACTTGCTTCCTCTTTCTTCCGTTAGCTACCCTGGAACATTTTATTATCAGTGTAACCCGATCATCATTTCCTCAAACAATTACATTTGAAGCTTGCCTTGTTATGCCCTGTGGGGACCTACAAACCCAAAGGTAACTAGCCTCTTTAGGGAAGTACCTTTGCCCTGGCCCTCTAGAACACACAGAACCCACCCCTAACTCTCACCGTTGTGACCATCTAGCATGGTATTTGAAATCCTGTAGCTCTTGGGAACATTTTCATTGGACCACTCAGTACCAAGGCTGGACTTTCATGGAAGGTCCCTGTGCCACCCTAAAGCCTTATTTCCACATCGCTAAATGAACCACCCCCTCTAATTGTCAATCCTACCAATGTAACCCAGTCCTTATCCCCACTACTGCTTCTACTTCCATTGACCCTAAGCCCTAGACCTTAGGCTGTCTCTATGGTTTAGGAGCAAATGTTGCTGGAAGGGACCCTATAGCCTCCTTGAAATACATTTTGTCCACCATTATCCACCTCCTACCACTTCACCTTCCCTAAATCCACCAAATCAAATAGTGGGTGCCACTCCTCACCCCCTTCCCAATGACAAAACTAAAGTAGCTATTGTAAAAGTAAAAGATTTAAAACAGACTTTAGCAATTGAGACTGGATACCAAGAAGCAAATGCCTGCATGGAATGAATTGAATAATTCTGTTAACACTCTAAACAAAAGCAGTTGTTACACTTGTGCACATGGTAGGCCGGAGGCCCAGGTTGTCCCCTTTCTACTCGCATGGCCTTCAAATCAACTGGGCATGGACTGTATGGTAGCTCTCTTCTAGCACCCCACAGCCTGGGGTAATAAGTCATGCCAAGCTCTTTCTCTGTTATTCCCCAAAGTCCAGCACCCTGCATGCAGGTCAGTCCCTGAGGGCCACCCAGCTTCCATCTTCTGATGCCAATTTTACTTTGTGTCTCTCATGACAGGGAGAAAATTGAGCCTTCCTTGGAGACCTAAAGGGATGCAGTGAGCTTAAGCCTTTCCAAGAGCTTACCAATCAGTCTGCCCTTACTCATCGTTGAGTGGATATATGGTGGTACTGTGGTGGACCCTTACTGGACACTGCCAAACAACTAGAGCAGTACTTGCACTCGAATTCAATCGGCCATCCCTTTCACCCTGGCATTCCATCAACCAGAAAAAGGAAAAACAACACCATAAAACAAGAGAGGCCCCTCATGGATCTTTTGATTCTCACGTTTATATAGATACCATTGGAGTCCCACAAGGGGTACCAGATAAATTAAAACACGAAACTAAACAGCTGCAGGGTTCGAATCCTTGTTCTGGTGGGTAACTGTTAATGTGGATTTGATAAATTATATCTACTATAACCAACAACAATTTGTCAATTATACTAAGGATGCCATTAAAGGAATAGCTAAGCAATTAGGGCCTACTAGCCAAATGGCCTGTGAAAATAGGATGGCACTAGATATGATACTAGCAGAAAAAGATGGAGTCTGTATCATGATAGGAACCCAATGCTGTACCTTCATCCCTAACAATACAGCCCCTGATGGAACAATCACTAAACCTCTACAAGGTCTCACCTCCTTATCTAATGAGTTAAACCAGGAATTCTGGGGTAAATGACCCTTTACAGGATGATTAGAAAGGTTGTTTGGTAAATGGAAAGAACTCACAGCTTCTATTTTTACTTCCCTCGCAATTATAGTTAGGGTTCTCATTCCCACTGGCTGCTCTATCATACCTTCTATTCATGGATTAGTTCAATAAAACAATAACTTATAAAAACAGCCCCTACTGGCTGGGCATGGTGGCTCAAGCCTGTAATCCCAGCACTTTGGGAGGCCAAGGCGGGTGGATCACAAGGTCAGGAGTTTCAGACCTGCCTGGCCAAGATGTTGAAACCCTGTCTCTACTAAAAATACAAAAATCAGCAGGGCATGGCGGTGCATGCCTGTAATCCCAGCTACTGGGGAGGCTGAGGCAGGAGAACGGCTTGAACCCAAGAGGTGGAGGTTGCAGTAAACTGAGATCATGCCACTGCACTACAGCCTGGGAGACAGAGCAAGGCTCCATCTCAAAAAACAAAAACAAAAACAAAACAGACCCTACTAAAACTTTCTTCATTTCTTTTCCACCCTATTCTGACAAGCTTTTACTTCTAGACAATCAAAAAGAACAGCAAAGTCAAGACATGTTAAGTAAGTTTGAAGAAGAAAATGTATAAATTCTCAGAGGAGGAAAATTGTTAGGAACAGTTTCTCTGCAAAGGGTTTCACCCTCCTTGTCCTTCGTTTTATTTTGTAAGTAATCTTTCCTGCCTTTAACACGCCCAGGCATGCCTCCATTTACCATGGTTGTAGCTGAGCCACACCACCTTACTTGAAGTTGTTAGGTACAAACAATAAACTTCCTGGTTCTTTGTCCTATTCTAAATGCTAAATCTAGTCAATTGGGATCAGTTTAGATTGTACAATCTGACCCCAATTAATGGGAGGAGGACACAGAAACAGGAATGGCATTAGGAATAAAAATCCTTGCTTTCCTTTGTTCAGTGTGCTCTTGCGATCGTGACTGACGCAGGCAGCACCTTTCTGTGGAAGTAAATTTACCTTGCTGAGAAATCTTTTGTTTGTGTGCTCATTTTCTTTGCGACTCCGAGCTCTTGTTTTTAACATAGGCAATAATATTCAGGACATAGGCATGGGCAGAGATTTCATGACTAAAACACCAAACGCAACAGCAACAAAAGCCAAACTTGACAAATGGGATCTAATTAAACTAAAGAGATTCTACACAGCAAACTATCATCAGAGTGAACAGGCAACCTACAGAACAGGAGAGAATTTTTGCAATCTATCCATCTGACAAAGGGCTAATATCCACAATCCATAAAGAACTTAAATTTACAAGAAAAAAAAACCCCATCAAAAAGTGGGTTAAGGACATGAACAGACACTTCTCAAAAGAAGACATTCATGTAGCCAACAAACATATGAAAAATAGCTCATCACTGGTCATTACAGAAATGCAAATCAAAACCACAGTAAGATACTATCTCATGCCAGTCAGAATGGCAATCATTAAAAAGTCGGGAAACATATGCTGGACAGGATGTGGAGAAATAGGAATGCTTTTTATACTGTTGGTGAAAGTGTAAATTACCTCAACCATTGTGGAAGACAGTGTGGTGATTCCTTAAGGATCTACAGAACCAGAACTACCATATGATCCAGCAATCCCATTACTGGGTATATACCCAAAGGATTATAAATCATTCTAATATAAAGACACATGCACATGTACATTTACTGCAGCACTATTTACAATAGCAAAGACTAGGAATCAACCCAAATGCCCATCAATGATAGACTGGATAAAGACAATATGGCATGTATACAACTTGGACTACTATGCAGTCAAAAAAAAAAAAAAGGATGAATTCGTGTACTTTGCAGTGACATGAAGCTGAAAACCATCATTCTCAGCAAACTAACACAAGAACAGAAAACTAAACACATGTTCTCACTCATAAGTAGGAGATGAACAATGACAACACGTGGAAATAGGGAGGGGAACATCACACACCAGGGCCTGTTGGGCGGTGGGGGGCTAGGGGAGGGACAGCATTAGGAGAAATACCTAATGTAGATGACAGGTGCAACAACCACCATGGCATGGGTATACCTATGTAATGCAACTGCACATTTTGCACATGTACCCCAGAACTTAATACTATAATTAAAAATAAGTAATTTCAACTTTGCTGTATATATTTGACACTTTTCATGATAAAATGGGGGTGGGGGAAGACAATCTTGGCAATTACCAATCCTCTTTCTGCTCCCTTTACTACAGAAATACAAGTGGCATTTACTACCTAAGGGTGTCTTCTCCAGAGACAGATTCATGGGAACACTCTAAGTAAAAATTTACTTACCTTTATACCTTCTGTCCTAGCTTGGAAATATATTCATTTCTTATAATCAAACTGTTTATATGAGTCAACTAAATTATTAAAATTCCTGTGTGTTTATACAAACCTTACAGGCTCCATTACTGGATAACATGTTTGGTTTCAAACAATTCCTTTGAAATAATAATACTGTTTTAATACGTCTTTGAAGTTTTGCTATTTTTGCCTAGAAGAAAAAAAGAAAAGAAATAAATACTAAGCCAGAGTGCTATATATCATATAGAGATGGAAGGTCAATTATTTGGCAGAGTAGTTGTGTAAGACTTACGGATCTATCCAAATGAGAAATTCTAATATATGCAAAAGCTTGAAATAACATTTTATGCTATATATATGCACACACACATATACACACACACACACACACACACACACACATATATATATATATTTTTTTTTTTGAGACAGAGTTTCACTCCTGTTGCCCAGGCTGGAATGCAATGGTGTGATCTCGACTCACTGCAACTTCTGCCTCCCAGGTTCAAGCCATTCTCCTGCCTCAGCCTCCCAAGTAGCTGGGATTACAGGCATGTGCTATCACGCCTGGCTAATTTTGTATTTTTAGTAGAGACAGGGTTTCTCCATGTTGGTCAGGCTGGTTTTGAACTCCTGACCTCAGGTGATCCACCTGCCTCTGCCTCTGCCAGTGCTGGGATTACAGGCGTGAGTCGCCATGCCCAGCCTATGCTTATATAATATTAAAGTTAAGGAAGATAAAAATCTCAAACTTCGGCCGGGCACAGTGGCTCACGCCTGTAATCCCAGCACTTTTGGAGGCCGAAGTGGGTGGATCACTTGAGGTCAGGAGTTTGAGACCAGCCCGACCAACATGGAGAAACCCCATCTCTACTAAAAATACAAAAAATTAGCTGGGTGTAGTGGCAGGTGCCTGTAATCCCAGCTACTCGGGAGGCTGAGGCAGGACACCTGCTTGAACCTGGGAGGTGGAGGTTGCAGTGAGCCGAGATCATGTCACTGCACTCCAGCCTGGGCAACAGAGTGAGACTGTTTCTTTTAAAAAAAAAAAAAAAAAAAAAAGGCCGGGGCAGTGGCTCACGTCTGTAATCCCAGCACCTTGGGAGGCCAAAGCGGGTAGATCATGAGGTCAGGAGATTGAGACCATCATGGCTAACACAGTGAAACCCATCTCTACTAAAAATACAAAAAAATTAGCTAGGCATGGTGGCAGGCGCCTGTAGTCCCAGCTACAGGGACTTGCAGTCCAGAGCTTGCAGTGAGCTGAGATCGCACCACTGCACTCCATCCTGGGCGACTGAGCAAGACTCCATCTCAAACAAACAAACAAAACAAAACACTCAAACTTCTAACTGGTCTACAATAAAATTAATATGGGTAAAAACATCAGTCAGCAAGTAATCCTAGAAGAGGAAAACAAAAAGTAAAAAAAAAAGCTTGAAACAGGTTATACAAGTTCTAATAAAGGATATATTTAGATTTAAAAGAAACTGCCTATATAAGTTTTTTGTTTTGTTTTTTGAGATGCAGTCTTGCTGTCAACAGACTGGAGTGCAGTGGCACAATCTCAGGTCACTGCAACGTCTGCCTCCCTGGTTCAAGCAATTCTCCGGCCTCAGCCTCCCGAGTAGCTGGGACTATAGGTACATGCCACCATGCCCAACTAATTTTTGTATTTTTAGTAGACACTGGGTTTCACCATGTTGTCCAGGATGGTCTTGATCTCTCGACCTTGTGATCCGCCCACCTTGGCCTCCCAAAGTGCTGGGATTACAGGCATGAGCCAGTGCACCCGACCAAAATTGCCTAAGTATTAAGCCTGTCAACTGACACAGAATGCCTAACAGTTCTATGAATATTTCTCAAAAACCAATATTGCTAATCTATAATAAATTACATTGTCTATGATATGTTCTTACATTAGGCTAATGGCCAGGAATCACGTATGTCTTCCTTTATCGTTTTCCTTTGCTAATATGAAAAATATCACCAAATTCTTCCTTTTAAAAGGACTCAAATGGGCCAGGTGTGGTGACTCATGCCTGTAGTCCCAGCACTTTGGGGGGCTGAGGCTAGAGAATCACTTGAGCTCAGGAGTTCGAGGGCAGTCTGGGCAACTGGTAAAACCTCATCTCTACAAAATAATCCCCAAAATTAGCAGGGCATGGTGGTGTGCGCCTGCAGTCCCAGCTACTCTGGAGACTGGGGTGGGAGGACTGCTTGAGCTCAGGAGGCAGAGGCTGCAGTGAAACACTGCACTGCAGCCTGAGCAACAGAGCAAGAACACTCCCCACTCCCCTAAAAAGGACTAAAATGAAATCAAAACTTACCAAGAGTTTATCAGCTATTCCTTCATGTTTATTTCTGCACTCTGTCTTCCCAATGCGTTGGTTCAATTCTTTCAGTTTCTTATCAAATAGTTCGTAATTTATACTATAGATCTCCTGTTGAATCAAATGTCTGACCTAGAATTGTAAAATAAAAACCGAAACACCCCACGTTTCAAATTTAAAAGCAATTTTACTTTCTACTTAAAAAAAAAAGCCTTGCTCTTTTCCAGATTTACTGTAACCAATTATAGTTTATTTATTTATATTTGTATGTGTATATACCAGTAAGTTTTATAAAACTTGGATATTAAACTCAGAACACACCCAAAATTTAAGTATACTGGACATGTTAGAAATTAAATTTATTCTCATAATGCTAACTTTAGTTTCCTGCAGTTCCACTTGAATTCCACATTATACATTATAGAAACAATTAAAAGACTATATACCATTTATATTTTTTAATGTCCACAACTCCTAGTTAGTATTCCATATAAAGGAACTCTGCTTATCTGAAAACCAGAGCCTGATGAAAATGGTTGGTCTGTAGTAGATATAGAACAAATTACACAAGTGTGAGACTGGACATTACCACTAATAAGCTACCTGACCCTTTAGTCAGTTGCATTACTTTTGAGCTTCATCTTCCTTCTTGACAAATGAGTAGATAATATAATAAATGTTGAACAAGTGATACTCAAAGGATTTTTATAGGAACATAAGGTAATACGCAAAAGAGCACCATAAAATAAAAAAACACTGAATTGATATGAAAGAAATAAATATGCAAGATAATCACCACTACTTCAATAACTTTTTTAGGGTGTGGCTTTCTTATTGTTAAAATTTAAATATCAATCGGCTGGTTAGCTCAGCTAGTTAGACCATAGTGCTAAAACTGAAAGAAGCCAGCAGGGTGCAATAGCTCATGCCTGTAATCTCAACACTCTGGGAGGCCGAGGTGGGCAGATCACGAGGTCAGGAGTTGAAGACCAGCCTGACCAACAGGGTGAAACCCCGACTCTACTAAAAATACAAAAATTAGCCAGGCATGGTGGCAGGTGACTATAGTCCTAGCTACTCAGGAGGCTGAGACAGGAGAACTGCTTGAACCCGGGAGGTGGAGGTTTCAGTGAGCCGAGATCACGCCACTGTACTCCAGCCTGGGTGACTGAGCGAGACTCCATCTCAGAAAA
>NW_016809864.1:720087-724892 GCF_001698545.2 Rhinopithecus bieti | reverse complement strand
CATGTTCTCACTCATAGGTGGGAACTGAACAATGAGATCACTTGGACTCGGGAAGGGGAACATCACACACCAGGGCCTATCACTGGGAGGGGGCAAGGGGGAGGGATTGCACTGGGAGTTATACCTGATGTAAATGACGAGTTGATGGGTGCAGCACACCAACATGGCACAAGTATACATATGTAACAAACCTGCACGTTATGCACATGTACACTAGAACTTAAAGTATAATAATAAAAAAAAAGAAAACTGTAAACAAAGTAGGTATAGAAGAAACTTACCTGAACACAACAAAGGATATTTATAAAAGTCAAAAAAAAAAAAAAAAATGGGGGGGGAAGCCAAGAACAATTATGTAGTTAACAATGTTATCTGGCATAATGCATGCCATTCTAACAAATCATAGTAGTTATAATATGAAAAATTAACACACTTCATTATCTTTTTTTTTTTTTGAAAACAGACTGGTCCATTTTCAGGGAGAATAATTTCAATGCCACTGATACAAGCAGCTCTGCTGAGCCATACATTGAGAATAATTTCATTGCCACTGATATGAGCAGCTCTGCTGAACCATACATTCAGAAAGATTCACTGTAGTTTTTTACTCAGTGTGTATCCTTCTGGTAAGCAATTTTCATCACAGTGTACGTAGTCTTTGTTAATATGACCTGCTATGCTACATTTAAAGTATTTAAAATATTTATATATTTTTTCCTCCAGTAGCTTGCTTCATGATGCTCAAAATAGAACACATAGTTCCCATGTTAAACTCTTATACTGATACCACCTGGATGATTATATTCTTTAATTTTGATCATTCCCAAGGCTCTTCCTTCCTGTTTTCAAGCATTCTCACTTGTCAACATTGTCTACTTGATCTCTTCTCTAATGCTTCACTAACATTTCTTCCACGGTTTCTCTACATTATTAGACATGATTGTCATTTTACTTTCATAACTTTTAAACATATGAGCAAATGAATGTGCTCAAAATGTATTATGTTAAAAAAATGGCTCAGAAACACACACTATTATTATTTTTTTTTTGAGACAGAGTCTCACTCTGTCGCTCAGGCTGCAGTGCAGTGGCATGATCCCAGCTCAATGCAACTTCCACCCACCAGGTTCAAGTGATTCTTCTGCCTTAGCCTCCCTAGTAGCTGAGACTACAGGCATGCTCCACCATGCCCAGCTAATTTTTATATTTAGCTGAGACAGGGTTTCGCCATTGTTGGCCAGGCTGGTCTTGAACTCCTGACCTCAAGTGATCCACCCACCTTGGCCTCCCAAAGTGCTAGGATTACAGGCATGAGCTACCATGTCTGGCCAATACTATTATTTTTACTGATGACCATTACCTATTATTCGTGTGGTGTTTTATGATCACATGTTTGTTAGTTCACTGATGGGTTCAATATGTGAAGCTCATACCCACATGAATCTTGGAGAAACAGATCTAAATGTTTTGAACGTGGAGACACTGTTTTGTACAGTGTTTCTCTAACAGTGTTCCTCATCCTTGGTGAGGAACAATCACAGGGGATGGTTGTTAAAATCAAATTCCTAGGCCCCATCCTGGATCCACCAAACACAATCTTTTGGAAAGGAGCCTGGAAAGTTGTATACTAAACAGTTACTATAAACTGTTTTTATCAGGTACGTTTGAGAAAGCAGTAGCCTAAAACAACAATCTTCAACTATGAGCTCAAGAAACCACAATTTAAACAAGTACTCCTGGTGGTTCAGATTGGGACAGGTCCTTAAATTTGATCATTTTAGACTAAGTACCCACCATGGTGTAACTCCTCTTGGTTAGACTATACATTTGTTCTAATTTAATGGTAATGTTCCTTATACAGAAGGAAGACACAATAACCTCCATCAAATACCTCATAAATGTTTTTACCAATGGTAATGTGCCCATCAACAGGGAATCAGATTGAAGTCTTGGCTTCAAAGTGGTGATGGCACCCAAATTGGCCTGAAGTTTGGAGAAAGTATAAACTTATCTCCAATCTGTGCCAACTTTCTGAGATAGTGGGTAGAGTGAATAACTTAAGACTGTAAAGGAAAAACCCTTCCTCTTCAGTAATTCAACTGGAATTAACCAGGCCATGCTCCTTATGAAACCTCAAAAGGCTAAGAAACGATCACTGGAGGACTCTTTCAGTAGGGGAGAACAATGTCAGAATGATGGGGAGGGCTATCTCATTGAGATTCAAACAAGGTAAACTTATAGATATGGTTTAGAGAGAGAACTGTTTGGACAGGAATAAGAAGTGAGGAAAAGCTAGCTATTTAGAGATCGTTATGTACACATCAGAACTTACTTCTGGCTGGGTGTGGTGGCCCACACCTATAAACCCAGCACTTTGGGAGGCCGAGGCGGACGGATCACTTGAGATTAGCAGTTCAAGACCAGCCTGGCCAACATGGTAAAACCTGTCTCTACTAAAAATACACACAAAAAATTAGCTGGGCGTGCTAGTGCACACCTGTAGTCCCAACTACTCAGGAGGTGGAGGTAACACTGAGCCAAGACTGTGCCACTGCACTCCAGTCTGGGTGACAAAGTGAGACTCTGCCTCAAACAAATGAACAAACACAAACTTACTTCTCACTTCAGCTACTAATTACTGGAAACAAGACACAGCTGGAATCCCCAACCTTCTTCTTGAATAACATGGTCCTTAGGGCTAGGATCCATGCTTACCATACTTCTACCCTTTCCCTGCCAACAACAGAACACTTACATATTTTTTATTGTGTCTCCTTTGGTCTTCTTCAAAGAAAACCAAAAGGTAGACCGGGAAAAACTGCTGACTCACTCTTTAAGCTGGTTCTGCATAAGTCTTTCTCTTTATTTTCCCTTATTAGGTGAAGAATACACATTCATAGTATATGTAACTATGCAATTGTAATGGTCTGTTTTGAAAAATGGTAGTGTTTCTGTTTCTGAAAACAGTTGCAGGGCAGTTTGGATGGGGACATTTTGGTCCATTACAGCTGGGAGACATTAGTCTACCACATCATGATTTATAGTGGTGGCATTCTAGTGGTAGTGAAATAGGAAAACATGGTCATCAAAACCCGTCCTGAGTATAGGCATTCTACTAGAACTGAAACACGCTACACTTCAGCTAACAATTGATCAGACACATATTGAGACTGTAGTACAATGAGGTAAAATGAGCCCACAATGAAAGCAAGAAGTGTATTTAATGATGCTATAAAGCAAAATGTCAGATAATGCACCATATCCGTTTAAGTTTGGAAAATAGGGCAAGTAAACCTGACTGCAGAGGGACTTTGCAATGGACTTCCAGGTTGAGTCTTCTGGGTTGTCGTGAGATCTACAAACAGATATAGCTGCAGATCTAAGAACCCCATGACTAGTACAAAAGACACTGGATTGTTTAACAAAGCTGAAGGTCATGCAGTGTCTGACTTACAGACAAATCTGAGTGTAATATTGACTGAAAGCCCATTCTCTTTTTGCAACAGGACTCTACCTACACATGATCCCTAGGTTATTCTGCATGAGAGCATTTTCAAGAAACCAGAGCTGTTTGGTTATGTAAATAATTCTCTCTCCCCAGTCTGTCTGATAACTTGGCTTTTACACACCAGCTTTGCATCAAGTCAAAGTTGTCTGTGTTATGTCATTGTGGAGACCAGATAATTAACTTTTACCATGTTTTACTAATCAAAAGTAAAAGTTTTATTTAAGCCCCAATATTTTACCTGTTCCAGGAAGGCTGTTTGCCTTTCCAAACTTACACAAATATTTTCATTAATTTGCTCTGAAGTTTTCATGCGTTTAACATTTTCTTTGTTTTCTGAAAACATCCTCTTCTTTTGATAATGGCCTTGAGGAGATGGAAAAATTAGAAAGATATTTTAAAGAAAAAAACAGGTTTATTGTGGTGGCTCATGTCTGTAATCCCAGCACTCTGGGAGGCTTAGGAGGGAGGATGGCTTAAGGCCAGGAGTTCAAAACCAGCCTGGGCAACATAGTGAAAATTCATCTCTACAAAAAATTTAGAATTAGCTGGGTATGGTGGGACATGCCTGTAGTCTCAGCTACTCAGGAGGCTCAGGTGAGAGGATTGCTTGAGCCTGGGAGGTTGAGGTGGCAGTGAGCACCTCGACCACTGCACTCCAGCCTGGGCAACACAGTGAGACCCTGTTTCGAGGAGGAAAAAAAGAGAAGGACATAGGAATTCTCTAACTTAGAGACCCTTTGAGCATATGGAAAAACTAAAATGTGACACTACAGCATTTTTTAGATGTTCAACTGAATAAAAACATACCCAAAAACTAATCTTAAAAAAAAAAAGAGTTATCTTAGGTAGGGTTCTGGTCTCAGACACACTGTCCCTTCAATCTTAATAATTCAATACAAATATATGAACAAAAACTTAACAAATTATGGCATTTAATTCTCTATTTATAGTGACTTAAGTGGTTCTACGTTATTTTATATAAAGGTACTCTTTTTTCATTTTGGGAAGGAGTCTCGCTCTTGTCGCCCACACCAGAGTGAAGTGGCGCGATCTCGGCTCAATGCAACTTCCGCCCCTCCAGGTTCAAGCAATTCTCCTGTCTCAGTCTCCCGAGTAGCTGGGATAATAGGCGCCCCCCACCATGCCTGGCTAATTTTTTTCGTATTTTTAGTAGAGATAGGGTTTCGCCATGTCGGCCAGGTTGGTCTTGAACTCCTGACCTCAGATGATCCACCTGCCTCGTTCTCCCAAAGTGCTGGGATTATAGTTGTTAGGCACAGTGCCTGTTTTTTTTTTT
>NW_016809864.1:695306-719693 GCF_001698545.2 Rhinopithecus bieti | reverse complement strand
TTTTTTTTTTTTTTTTTTTTTTTTTTTTTTTTTTTTTTTAAGAGACAAGGTCTTGGATCTGTTGCCCAGGCTGGTCTGGAGAGCTTAAGCGATCCTCCTGCCTTGGCCTTCCAAAGTGCTGCGATTACAGGCATGAGCCACCGCACCCAGCCAGTCGTATTATACATATTTTAAATAGATGATACTGTTATTATTTTTAAATAATTTTAAATTTATCTTGTTAAAAGACCGTTCTGTAGTCTAGACAAGAACACAACATTTATAGCATTAAATCAGTTTTTTTCTATTTCATAAACAAAACACCCTACTTCAAATGAAATTCACTTTTGCTATTTTAATGCTGTTATAACCCAAGGACTTCATTTACTATTTGGGGTGCTTCTCTTTCTCTACACACACATATATACACATGTGAATATATTATCTATCATCTTATACTTAGCATGTGATTTACAGGTCAATTCTACAGAAAGAAATAGGGTTGGCTGGGTACGGTGGCTCATGCCTGTAATCCCAGCACTTTGGGAGGCAAAGGCGGGTGGATCACGAGGTCAGGAGTTCGAGACCAGCATGACCAACACGGTGAAACCCCATTTCTATTAAAAATACAAGAAAAAAAAAATTAGCCAGGCATAGTGGTGCCCACCTGTAATCCCAGCTACTCAGGAGGCTGAGGGAGGAGAATCACTTGAACCTGGGAGGTGGAGGTTGCAGTGAGCCGAGATTGCACCACTGTACTCCAGCCTGGGCGACAGAGCAAGACCCCGTCTCAAAAAAGAAAAAAAAAAAAAAAGAAAAAAAAGAAAGAAATAGGGTTACCAACAATTTTTAAAACCCACTCGCTTTAAACTACCCTCCTTAATCTAATAAAACTTCAAAATAAGAAGAGATGTATATGAAATGAACTAAATAATTGCTATAAACCACCTTTTGATATTTTGTACTTAAGGAAAAGTGATTGATTCCTTCTTTGCAATAATTACCCTTTTAATATGGTGGACAGCTGTCCCCCACCTCATTAAGAACGGTTCAGAAACAAGATACTGTGATATTGTTGTTATCATTTACCGTTTTCCTATCTATATTCCACTTGTTCGTATATTTGAGACTTTAAAATACCCCAAGGAAAAGTGACTATTTTAATTTTTCTAAAAGGTGCATAAATATATACTTACTGTTATTAGTGTCAGGTGATGACTGCCATGTTGAGTCTGCACTTTCACAATTTGAAATACTGGAAGGACAGGTTCTACTACACTCATCGGTTTTCAAAATGTCATCAGCACAGTTGTTAGAAGTGACTGAATTCACTAAATTAAGTGTTTTCTCAACAGGCACAAAACCTGAGTCTTCTGAACATAAAATGTTGTCACCTTGCCTTTTACCATGTGATTCTGAATTGGAGTTTGTTTCTAAATGGAAAACCATCTGGTCAGTTTTATCATCCACGGTACTGGTTACTGTAGCCTCTGGCATCTGAATACCACCACTCAATACACTGGGTGGACAGCAACTGGACTTCAGACTACAAGCCCCTTCATGCTCAAAAAGGGATCTTGTTACATTTGTCTGACACTCAGAATCCTTTTCAGAAGTGTTCAGTGAATCTTTCGCCTCTTCTGTGAAGACTCTGCTGGGGAGATCTGTTGTTTTACTTGGCTTTTGGTCCGAACAAACAACTTGTTCCAATTTTGTTTTTGAATGAATGATTTCTTCTACTGGTTTTATGCAATTCTGAGAGAATACGTTACTTTTCTCTGATATTGAATTTTTATTAGAGTCCAGTGAGGATGCACCATTTTCAGAAGGGCTACATTTGGTAGCTATGACACTAGGACTGAAACGCTGATTACCACTTGGAACATTACTCCCACTTGCTGCTGTTTTCAGTGCTTCAACATTCCTTGACTTATTCAGCATCTCTACTTGCTTTCGGCAACTTAGGGGCATTGTTTTTTTGGCTTTTAATATCTTTCGTTTAATTATATCTGGACTTGCCATCTTTCATATCCTGGAATTTAAGACATCATATTTAAGTGCATTCCTCTAGCGAATAAAAGTTATTTACTACTGAATTAAAGTTACTTATTTATAATATTAAAATAACATTGATACTGTCTCTCCAGATAATCACCTTAATGAAAACATATCCATTTTCATGTCACTGAAAGCAGAAATCATTTCTATTGTTTCTATAAATTGAAACTATATAAATTCAAAATCTGTATTGCTAGTAAGCCTCTACCTGATAGTTTTATCTAGCCACTTCTTGTTTTATCACCTCAGTGCCATAATCATTCACTATTTACTCACCAAGGTAAGTCAGAGTTTAAATAACCTAAACATTAAATTGCACTTATTCATTAAAAAAAAAAAAGTTTTGTATAAAACATTCCATTTTCTATACATAATGGCATCTGTTTAAGATTTCCTAATGTTCAAGTTTCTAAAATAAATGTGGCCGGGTGTGGTGGCTCATGCCTGTAATCCCAGCACTTTGGGAGGCCGAGGCGGAAGGATTATTTGCAGTCAGGAGTTCGAGACCAGTCTGGCCAATGTGATGGAACCCTGTCTCTACTAAAAATACAAAAATTAGCCAGGCATGGTGGCATGCACCTGTAATCCCAAACTACTCAGGAGGCTGAGGCACAAGAATCACTTGAACCCGGGAGGTGGAGGTTGCAGTAAGCCAACATTGCACCACTGTACTCCAGCCTGGGCAACAGGGTGAGATGGTCTCAAAAAAAATAAAATAAAATAAAACAAGCACTAAGATACATAACATTCCAGCTTAAATAAACAAGCCAACTAACCGGGCGCAAGTGGCTCACGCCTGTAATCCTAGCACTTTGGGATGCTGAGGCAGGTGGATCATCTGAGGTCTGGAGTTCAGACCAGCCTGGCCAACAGGGCAAAACACCATCTCTATTAAAAATACAAAAATTAGCCAGGCGTGGTAGCGCATGCCTGCAATCCCACCTTCTGGGAGGCTGAGGCAAGTGAATCACTTGAACTCGGGAGGCAGAGGTTGCAGTGAGCCAAGATAGTGCCACTGTACCCCAGCCTGGGCTACAGAGCGAGACTCTGTCTTAAACAAACAAACCAACCTGATATGTATACTAAATAAATCCAGAAAAACAGCAGAACACTCTTCATTAATTAAGACCCTAATGTGCCTATATAATTATATTTTTCCTGTAGGACTCTGTATTATTTGATTGTCTCTTTGTGAATACAATTTTTGTATTATTTTCCAAAGAAAATGAACAAATCAAATCTTTTCTCTAGCATGGTTTAATGATGTATTTGCTAAAACTGATAATCATGACGCATAAAACTAGCAGCTTTGCCTGAAGACACTGCTACAGTTTTGTATCCTACAAATAAAAACATTCTTATATTATTATAAAGGGAGAATTCAACCAGGTGTGGCACATGCCTGTGGTTCCAGCTACTGAGGAGACTGATGCAGGAGGTTCACTTGAGTCGAGGAATTAGACACTGCCGTGATCTGTAACTGCACCACTGCACTCCAGCATGGGTGACAGAGCGAGACCCTGTCTCAAAGAAAGAAAGAAAAAAAAAAGCAGGATTCCTATAAAAAAAAGAAAATAAAAATATGGTGAATTTATAATTGAATGTGCTATGTTGTTATTTCTGACGGGAGAAAAGTGCTGTTTTGACTGGAAATTAATGAGAACGAAATCCTGTACTTAAAAATTTAAACATCAGATAACTGGGAATTTTTTCCTGATTACCTTCTGGTTTCATAAATTTCAAACTTTGGCTTCTCTAATGCTCACGTATTACAGGTGCCAGGCACCAGAGACCACATTCCCAACACAATCAGGATAACAGGCTATAATTACCTATATCCAGAAATGACTCTGAATCACAAACACATCCCACTCAACACAAACAAATCCCCCAATCACAAAATGCCTGAAACCACTCTACTGCCATCTGACACAAAGAAGAAATCAAGGTGAAGAGAGACAGGGGTCTTAAATAACTATACTTAAAATATCTTACCATTGTAAAACTGATGAAAACGTCCAACCACGCGAACATATTGTTACTATGGCCCTTCTAAGGGCCTTTGGAAAACGCCCAAACTATTAAAAAGTGCTGAAATTTAAGCTCTGCAGTAAAAAAGTGCCTTTACATTTGATGCATACAAGAGACTTGTAATATGTGTTAATTACAAAGCATAATAAAGTGAACATCTTTGAAACACCCGCAACAAATAAGTAGAATACTATCAGTAACCTGCATTTACTTATGTTTCTCCAAATAATGCCCCTTGCACCTCTTCTCCATCCTGATGAAGTTTCCTAAACTTAGTTTATACTTCTATTACTTTTTCTACAGTTTTATCATAAATGTCGTATGTAAACAAACTGTTTAATTTTGTTGAGCAAATTATAGCTAATACTTGTTTTTTCAGTTATATGTATAAAATTCATCCACGTGCTTGTGTATAGCAATAATTCATGTTCTTCTTTGCACTATAATAATTCACTGGGCAGATATTCCAAAATTTGTTCATCTGATCATTTGTGAAAGATCTTTGGGTCACCTCCAGTTGCTTTTTTTTTGTTTTTGAGACAGGGTCTTGCTGCTCTGTTACCCAGGCTGGAGTGCAGCATGGCTCACGGCAGCTTCAACCTTCTCAAACTATCCTCCCACCTCAGCCTCCTAAGAGGCTGGGATTACAGGCATGCACCAACACACTTGGCTAATTTGTAAAAAAAATATTGTGGATATTGGGTCTTACTATGTTGCCCAGGCTAGTCTGAAACTCCTGGGCTCAAGTGATCCTCATGCCTCAGCCTCCCAAAGTGCTGGGATTACATCTCCAGTTCTTGTTGATGTTCTGACACAACAACGCTATTCTGAACACTTCTGTCTCCAGGTGCTTATGTATAAGCATTTCCTGAGTGCATTTCTGGATACTAATAAGGTATCTATGTTCCACTTTTCAAGAAAGCCAAATTATTTCCTAGAGCAGTTCTACCAGTTTGCATTTATACAGTCAATATATAAGAGTTACTGAGCCACATCCTCTTGAACCCTTGGTATTGCCAGACTTTATTTTAGCCAATCTACTTGGATAAAGAATTAGCTCTCATTGTCTTAATTTGCCTTTCCCTAATTACTACCATCTTTTCCTATGTTTATTAGCTATGTTTACTTGTCTGTAAAAATTCCTGGTTATTTCCTGCTCATGACTTCTTCGGGTGTTTTTCCTCTTTCATTTTTAAAGCATACTTAACATATTATAAACCATATTCCAGCCGGGTGTGGTGGCTCACACCTGTAATCCCAGCACTTTGGGAGGCTGAGGTGAACGGATCACCTGAGGCAAGTTCGAGACCACCCTGGCCAACAAGGTGAAACCCTGTCTCTACTAAAAACTACAAAAATTTGCTGGGCGTGGTGGCACACGCCTGTATTCCCAGCTACTTGGGAGGACGAGGCAAGAGAATCACTTGAACCCAGGAGGTGGAGGTTGCAGTGAGCCGAGATCACATCATCGTACTTTAGCCAGGGCAACAGAGTGGGACGTTGCCTTAAAAAAACAAAACCAAAACAAAACATATTCCTTTGTCAATCCTTTGTTATATGAGTTACAGGTCTCTTATTAGGCTCTTCCTAATTTTAATATCGTCAAATTAAATACTTTTTTTTCTTTTATGGTTAAAGTTTGATCTCTCTTCCTTGTGACATCCTTCTCTACCCCATGATGTTGTGTGAAATAGCGAAGCCTACTGGTGGTAAAGAAGCCTTTCGCTGATGTAAGTTATTTAAGGACGTGGTGCTATACCACGGCTGTGCAATTATTACAATATACAGTAGGATCGCAGAGTGCCAGCTCAGAGTACATTACTGTTAAACTTCATAAAAAACATGAACTAAATGATCATTAACATTACATACTTTATAACTGGTTAAACTTACGGCTCTGAGGAGAGGTGCAAGTAAGTTAAATATTTCTAACTATATAGTTTGCCTATCATTGAAACTGTTTAGTGAAGTTGAATTCATTGCTGAGAATAAAAAATAACCACCCAAACTAATCGTGGATCCCTACCATCACCAGAACTCCTCTCTTCAGCCAACTTCAATTCTTTGCTGTCACATAAGCCAAAACTCACAGATCTTTGAGATGGAAACACCATCCTATAAACACACTGCAAAAGATGAATTATATTTTCTCAAGTTTTAATTATACGTTCTCAAGTCTTTTACAATTTAAGTCCTTAATCCATCTAGAATTTATTTTAGCACATAGAGGAAAGGACTTATTTTCATTTTTCCCTCAGATGTGTAATTGCTTGGCTGTATCCTCACTGTTAACTTCATTTAAAAATCATAAAATAATCTAATCTGTAATCTGTTTTATGATGATGTAAATCCTACTGAATATGTTTACCATCCTTTACCTTTAACTTTTTTTTTTTTTGAGACGGAGTTTCACTCTTGTTGCCTAGGCTGGAGTGCAATGGTGCGATCTCGGCTCATCACAACCTCTGCCTCTAGGGTTCAAGTATTCTCCTGCCTCAGCCTCCCGAGTAGCTGGGATTACAAGCGTGTGGCACCACGCCTGGCTAGTTTTGTATTTTTAATACAGATGGGGTTCCTCAATGCTGGTCAGGCTGGTCTCAAACTCCCGATCTCAGGTGATTTGCCCACGTCAGCCTCCCAAAGTGCTGGGACTACAGATGTTAGCCACCACACCCGGCCTACCTTTAACATTTTTTTATCAATTTGTTTCTTGCAATACCCAAAAATTTTCACCTAATGTCTTTCAACAGAATTTAATCCATTTACATTAGTTATATATGACATAAAACCTTAATTTACACTATTGTTTCTATATTATTTAATATTAAGATGTCTTTTTTTTTTTTTTTTTAAGATCTGAATCTGCTTCACAATTGCATGGAACTGACTACCTTTAAAGATTTCTGGCTTGGCACAGTGGCTCACGCCTGTAATCCCAGCAGTTTGGGAGGCCGAGGCGGGCGGATCACTTGAGGTCAGGAGTTCAAGACCAGCCTGGCCAATGTGGTGAAACCCTGTCTCTACTAAAAATACCAAAAAACAAACAAACAAAAAAAAAACCTTAGCCGGGCATGGTGATAGGCATCTGTAATCCCAGCTACTCAGGAGGCTAAGGTGGGATAATCACTTGAACCCGGGAGGCAGAGGTTGCAGTGAGCCGAGACTGAGCCATTGCACGCTAGCCTGGGCAAGAGGAGCGAAACTGTCTCAAAAAAAAAAAAACAAAAAAAACCAAATTGATATAAACATTCATGTACAAGTTTTTATGTGAACATGTTTCCATGTTTCTTTGTTCTATATACCTAGCAGTAGAATTATCTGGTCATGTGGTAACTCTAGATTTAACCTTCTGAGGAACTACCAGACTGTTTTCCAAAATGTCTGGAACAACTTACACTCACACCAGCAGTGGATGAGAGTTCCAATTTTAACACCCTTTTCACCAACACTTTTTATTTGTCTTAATATAGTTATCCTGTTGCAACTGATGTGGTGCCTTATTGCCATTTTGATTTGCATTTACCTGATGGCTAATGATGTTGAGCATCTTTTCACGTACTTCTTGGAGGCTTGTGCATCTTCTTTGGATAAATGTCTATGCAGATTCTTTGAGAATTTAAAAATTGTGTTATTTGCCTTTTTACTACTGGCTTGTAAGAGTTCCTTATATATTTTAGATTAAGTCCCTTATAAGATATAATTTACAAACTTTCCCTCATATTCTATGGATTGTCTTTTCCATTCCTTGATGGTATGCTTTGAAAACAGTGTAAAATTTTTCATAAAGCACAATTTCTAAAGATTTGAAAACACATTTACATGTGTCTTTAGCAAAGATATCAAAGCCTAATCCAAGGTCCTAAGAATTTTGAAGTTTTATAAGTGCTTATATTTAGGTTTTCATCCATTTTGTTAAGTTTTGCATATGGTGAGAGATAGAGGTCTGTTGAGAACAGGCCCCCAAATCTGGCCATAAACAGGCCCCAAAACTAGACATAAACAAAATCTCTGCAGCACTGTGACATGATTGTGACGGCTATGACGCCCACGCTGAAGGTTGTTGGTTTACCAGAATAAGGGCAAGGAACACCTGGCCCACCCAGGGCGGAAAACCCCTTAAGGTGTTCCAGAACCGTGAACAACAGCATGAGCAATCTGTGCCTTAAAGACATGTTCCTGCTGCAAATAACTAGCCAGAGCCCACCCCTTTGTTTCCTGTTTTAGTGAAATTATAATCTATAGAAACAATGCTTATCACTGGCTTGCTGCAAATAAATATGTGGATAAAACTGTGTTCGTGGCACTCAGCTAGGAAGGCTGTTAGCCCCAATTCCCATTCTGCACTCTATATTTCTATGTGTCTTTAATTCCTTTAGTGCCGCTGGGTTAGGGTCTCCATGACTGAGCTGGTCTCAGCAAGTGGTGCCCATATGAGGGGCTTGAACCCAGGTCGAAGGGTCACCAGAGCGATGGTTGGAGAACGTGGAACTACGCTGGAGGACACCTGAGTTCTCTTAAGCAATCCCTGTGGTGAGTAAGAAGGGGAGCTCGGAAGCATCAAGATAACAATGGGACAAGTGTGGGCTCTGGTTCATTCCACCTTGGAACCTTTTCACACTGATGAGGAGGAGGAAGGAGGGTATAACAAAG
This sequence comes from Rhinopithecus bieti, assembly GCF_001698545.2. Classification (NCBI taxonomy): domain Eukaryota; kingdom Metazoa; phylum Chordata; class Mammalia; order Primates; family Cercopithecidae; genus Rhinopithecus; species Rhinopithecus bieti. Next base: position 710,975 of record NW_016809864.1, on the reverse strand, counting down.
TAACATGAGAGGTGATAGAGCAGGTCTGTTGACCAGCTAAAGCTAAAGCAGCAAAGGAGGGAGAGGTTTGTCCCTACCCTTCTGTACCCCCTCATTATTTTGAAGAAAAAGAGTGGCCTGACCCTCTAGATCTTTCTTTTCCAGAGGACAGTGGGTGAAAAGTAGTTGCCGCAGTAACTGTTCGGGCAGCGCCTCAAGCGACCCTTCTCAGTTCTATTCATGAATTCAGCAAGCTAGACAAGAGGGTGACACAGAGGCTTTGCAGTTCCCTGTTAGAATACACCACCCAGATTAACAGGGACTTTTGAGCCTTTTCTCTTTAAAATACTTAAATAATTTAAACAAGTTATTAATCAATACAGACCAGGTTCTCCTTTTGTAATAGGACTGTTAAAGAATGTTGCTGTCTCCAGTTAGATGATGCCAGCAGTCAGGATGGTAGGATTACTTCTAGGTAGGTCTAGTTTAAATTTATTTATTTATTTATTTATTTATTTGACAGAGTCGCGCTCTGTCACCCAGACTGGAGTGCAGTGGCAAGGTCTCAGCTCACTGCCAGCTCCATCTCCCGGGTTCATGCCATTCTCCTCCCTCAGCCTCCTGAGTAGCTGGGACTACATGTGCCCACCACCACATCTGGCTAACTTTTTCTATTTCTAGTAGAGATGGAGTTTCACCATGTTAGCCAGGATGGTCTTGATCTCCTGACCTCACGATCCGCCCACCTCAGCCTCCCAAAGTGTTGGAATTACAGGCGTGAGCCACTGTGCCCGGCCTCTGGTTTAAATTTAAAAGGAATGCAAGTACATACAGGAGTCATTAATTCAGATTACAATGGGGAAATTCAAATTGTTATATCTACTTCTGTTCCCTGGAAAGCAGAGGGAGGAGAGCATTTACCATAGCTCCTGATTCTGCCATAGGTGGAAATGGGGAAAAGTGAAACTAAACGAACAGAAGGATTTGGAAACACAAATAAACAAGGCAAAACAGCTTCCTGGGTGAATCAAATTACTGATAAATGTCCTATCTGTGAAGTAACTATTCAGGGAAAGACATTCAAAGGTTTGGTAGACACAGGAATGGACATTTCATTTCATTCACTTCTCTACAGCACTGGCTGGCTGCGTGGCCAATTCAACCTGCTCAATTTAACACAGCTGAAGTTGGTAAAGCACTGGCAGTATATCAAAGCAGTTATATCTTGCATTGTGAAGGGCCTGATGGACAACCTGGGACTACTCAACCAATTGTAACTTCTACATCTATAAATTTATGGGGGAGAGATTTATTACAATAATGGGGAGCACAAATTCTAATTCCAGAGCAATTATACAGCCCTTAAAGTCAACATATGATGCATGAAACGGGGTATGTCCCTGGTATGGGGCTGGAAAAATTTTGCAAGGTTTGAAGGAACCGCTTCAAGCGGAAAGACAAAGTTCCCGCCAAGGTTTAGGATATCATTTTTGATGGCGGCCATTGTTAAGCCTCCAGAACCTATACTTTAAAATGGTTAACAGATAAGCCAATTTGGATAGAACAATGACCGCTGAGCAAAGAGAAACTGGAGGCTTTAGAGGACTTAGTTACTGAACAATTAGAAAAAGGACACATAGCTCCAACAATTTCCCCTTGGAATTCTCCAGTTTTCGTAATTAAGAAAAAATCAGGTAAATGGAGAATGTTAACTGACTTAAAGGCCATTAATTCAGTTATACAACCTATGGGGGCATTACAGCCAGAATTGCCTTCTCCTGCTATGATTCTGGAAAACTGGCCTTTAACAGTCATAGATTTAAGACTGTTTCTTTTCTATCCCCTTAGCTGAGCAAGACTTTGAATGGTTTGCATTTACAATTCCTGCACTAAACAACCTGCAGCCTGCTAAGCGTTTTCATTGGAAAGTGTTGCCACAAGGCATGTTAAACAGTCCAACAATTTGCCAGACATATGTAGGGCAAGCAACTGAATCTACTCATAAAAAATGTTCAGTGTTACATTATTCATTACATGGATGATATACTTTGTGCTGCCCCCACTCGAGAATTATTACTCCAATCTTATGATCACTTGCAAATTGCAATTTCTTACGCTGGTTTAATTATAACTCCTGACAAAATTCAGACTATTGCTCCTTACTCCTACTTGGGGACCTTAGTAAATGACACAATAGTGCCACAGAAAGTAACCATATGTAGAGATCAATTGAAAACATTAAATGACTTTCAAAAATTACTAGGGTAACCTGCTTTAGGCATTCCTACCTATGCCATGAGTAATCTGTTTTCTATCCTTAGAAGAGATCCTAGTCTCAATAGCCCTCAGCAATTAACAAAGGAGGCTGAGACAGTTACAGCTAATTGAGAAGCATGTGCATAAGGCTCAAATAAGTAGAAAAGATCCAGAGAAGACTCTAGATTTGCTAATTTTTTCAACTCAGATTCACCTACTGGTGTTACTGTTTAAGAGCAAGATCTTGTAGAGTGGCTTTTTCTTCCACATACTAATTCACGGACTCTAACTCCTCATTTAAATCAAACCGCTATTACGATAGGAAATGAGAGAACTCGGATTGTTAAATTACATGGATATGATCCTGGAAAAATTATTGCCCCTCTCATGAAGGCACAAACACAGCAAGCTTTTATAAATAGTCTTACTTGGCAAACCCATTTAGCTAACTTTGTGGGTATTCTCAATAACCATTTTCCTAAAACAAAACTGTTCCAATTTTGAAAATTTTGAAATTTAATTGGATTCTCCCTAAAATAACTAAATGTAAACCAACCGAGGGTGCTCAAAATGTCTTCACAGATGGGTCTAGTAATGGTAAATTTCTTATTCTGGCTTGAAAGGTAAAGTTTTCAGACACCCTATACTTCAGCTCAAAAGCAGAGCTTGTAGCTATAATTGAGGTATTGACTGCTTTTGATATACTTATTAATGTGATTTCTGATTCTTCATAGGTGGTTCATTCCACACAATTAATTGAAACTGCTCAGTTATGATTTCATACAGATGAACAACTGATTATTCTCCCAATTGCAAACAGCAGTTAGGAGTAGAATACACCCTTATACATCACTCACATTAGGACTCATACACCTCTTCCAGGACCTTTGACTGCAGGGAATCAAATGGTCGATTGCCTAGTTGCTAATGCAATATCTAATGCTAGACGCTTTCACAATTTAACCCATGTTAATGCCTCTGGTCTCAAATGCAGATACAGCATTACCTGGAAAGAAGCTAAAGCTATTATCCAGCGATGCCCAACTTGCCAAATGGTGCATTCCTCATCTTTTACAGGAGGAGTTAATCCTTGTGGACTGGAACCTAATTGTCTTTGGCAAATGGTTGTCACCCATGTTCTCATTTGGGAGACTAGCTTACGTGCATGTATGTGTAACCTTTTCTCACTTTGTCTGGGCTACATGCCAATCAGGACAGTCTTCTGCCTGTGTTAAATGTCACCTTTTGCGGTGTTTTGCGGTGACGGGCATTCCAGCCTCTATTAAAATGGAAAATGCCCCAGGCTATACTAACCAAGCTCTAGCTACATTCTTCTCTATATGGAATATTAAACACATTACTGGCATCCCATATAACTCTCAAGGACAACCCATTGTGGAACGAATGAATCTCTCCCTGAAACAGCAGTTGCAAAAGCAAAAGCGGGCAAACAGGCACTACAGGACACCACATATGCAATTGAATCTAGCATTATCGACTAAATTTTTTGAGCCTTCCTAAAGGCCAGATGCTATCAGCAGCTGAACAGCACTTACAGAAACCAGCTGCAAAGACAGAAGCAGAACAACTGGTTTGGTGGAGAGATCCGATAACAAAAGTTGGGAAACTAATTATTTTACCCCAAGTAAATTAATAACGGGGTAGAGGTTATGCTTGTGTTTTGCCAGGACCGAATCAACAGCCAATCTGGGTGCCACTGAGACACCTAAAGCCTTACTATGAGCCAGATACTCAGGAAGAGGTTTTGGGAGGATCCCAAAGACCCATCAGTTGCAGTTATGTTGAGACTGACACTGAGGAGGACCCCAACTGTCATGCGCAACACCTGTTGAATGCAGCCACCTACCTGGGGACAAATCAAGAAGCTGTCACAGATGGCGGAAGAAAACCTGAGGAAAGTGGGACAACCAGTCACAATGAGTAATTTAATGATAGCTATGACAGCGGTAATCACCACTGCCCTGAGTATTCATTTAGCAAGGGCTGACACAGAGAACAATTATAGTTATTGGGCATATTTACCTCTTCCACCATTTCTACAGCCTGTAACTTGGCTGGACCCTGCAATGGAGGTATACACTAATGATAGCTCTTGGATGCTTGGTCCTACAGATGATAGAGGCCCGTCTCACCCACACGAGGAAGGAGCTGTTACGAATATTTCTTTAGGATTTGAACATTCACCTATCTGTTTGTGAAAGGCCACTAGTTGCCTACCCCTCGCTATCAATCTTGGCTGGCAATAATGCCTAGACATAATTACTAGATGATACAGTTACACGTGCCTTCTGGTACTATTTGTAAACAGAATTGGACCTGGCCCGAAAAAATGAACGTACTTGTTTGGGAAGATTGCATTGCAGAACAGGCAGAGGTGCTGCGCAATGATTCCCATGGAATCATTATAGATCGGTCCCCTAAGGGGATGTTTAGCATGAATTGTACCTCTCAGTCAGCATGCCATGATCACACTATGTTCAACTGGTCTGAACAAAGTGGTCAGATGGCAGAAATGGTAAGAAGAAAACAAGAGTTCCTATTATCTGGAAACATGGCAGTATAGTGGCACCTCAACCTCAAATAATATGGCCTGCTCTAGGAGCTAAACACAAGGATTTGTGGAAACTATTAATGGCTCTTAATAGGATCAAAATTTGGGAAAGAATAAAAGGCATCTAGGACAGNATGAAGGCACAAACACAGCAAGCTTTTATAAATAGTCTTACTTGGCAAACCCATTTAGCTAACTTTGTGGGTATTCTCAATAACCATTTTCCTAAAACAAAACTGTTCCAATTTTTGAAAATTTTGAAATTTAATTGGATTCTCCCTAAAATAACTAAATGTAAACCAACCGAGGGTGCTCAAAATGTCTTCACAGATGGGTCTAGTAATGGTAAATTTCTTATTCTGGCTTGAAAGGTAAAGTTTTTCAGACACCCTATACTTCAGCTCAAAAAGCAGAGCTTGTAGCTATAATTGAGGTATTGACTGCTTTTGATATACTTATTAATGTGATTTCTGATTCTTCATAGGTGGTTCATTCCACACAATTAATTGAAACTGCTCAGTTATGATTTCATACAGATGAACAACTGATTATTCTCCCAATTGCAAACAGCAGTTAGGAGTAGAATACACCCTTATACATCACTCACATTAGGACTCATACACCTCTTCCAGGACCTTTGACTGCAGGGAATCAAATGGTCGATTGCCTAGTTGCTAATGCAATATCTAATGCTAGACGCTTTCACAATTTAACCCATGTTAATGCCTCTGGTCTCAAATGCAGATACAGCATTACCTGGAAAGAAGCTAAAGCTATTATCCAGCGATGCCCAACTTGCCAAATGGTGCATTCCTCATCTTTTACAGGAGGAGTTAATCCTTGTGGACTGGAACCTAATTGTCTTTGGCAAATGGTTGTCACCCATGTTCTCATTTGGGAGACTAGCTTACGTGCATGTATGTGTAACCTTTTCTCACTTTGTCTGGGCTACATGCCAATCAGGACAGTCTTCTGCCTGTGTTAAATGTCACCTTTTGCGGTGTTTTGCGGTGACGGGCATTCCAGCCTCTATTAAAATGGAAAATGCCCCAGGCTATACTAACCAAGCTCTAGCTACATTCTTCTCTATATGGAATATTAAACACATTACTGGCATCCCATATAACTCTCAAGGACAACCCATTGTGGAACGAATGAATCTCTCCCTGAAACAGCAGTTGCAAAAGCAAAAGCGGGCAAACAGGCACTACAGGACACCACATATGCAATTGAATCTAGCATTATCGACTAAATTTTTTGAGCCTTCCTAAAGGCCAGATGCTATCAGCAGCTGAACAGCACTTACAGAAACCAGCTGCAAAGACAGAAGCAGAACAACTGGTTTGGTGGAGAGATCCGATAACAAAAAGTTGGGAAACTAATTATTTTACCCCAAGTAAATTAATAACGGGGTAGAGGTTATGCTTGTGTTTTGCCAGGACCGAATCAACAGCCAATCTGGGTGCCACTGAGACACCTAAAGCCTTACTATGAGCCAGATACTCAGGAAGAGGTTTTGGGAGGATCCCAAAGACCCATCAGTTGCAGTTATGTTGAGACTGACACTGAGGAGGACCCCAACTGTCATGCGCAACACCTGTTGAATGCAGCCACCTACCTGGGGACAAATCAAGAAGCTGTCACAGATGGCGGAAGAAAACCTGAGGAAAGTGGGACAACCAGTCACAATGAGTAATTTAATGATAGCTATGACAGCGGTAATCACCACTGCCCTGAGTATTCATTTAGCAAGGGCTGACACAGAGAACAATTATAGTTATTGGGCATATTTACCTCTTCCACCATTTCTACAGCCTGTAACTTGGCTGGACCCTGCAATGGAGGTATACACTAATGATAGCTCTTGGATGCTTGGTCCTACAGATGATAGAGGCCCGTCTCACCCACACGAGGAAGGAGCTGTTACGAATATTTCTTTAGGATTTGAACATTCACCTATCTGTTTGTGAAAGGCCACTAGTTGCCTACCCCCTCGCTATCAATCTTGGCTGGCAATAATGCCTAGACATAATTACTAGATGATACAGTTACACGTGCCTTCTGGTACTATTTGTAAACAGAATTGGACCTGGCCCGAAAAAATGAACGTACTTGTTTGGGAAGATTGCATTGCAGAACAGGCAGAGGTGCTGCGCAATGATTCCCATGGAATCATTATAGATCGGTCCCCTAAGGGGATGTTTAGCATGAATTGTACCTCTCAGTCAGCATGCCATGATCACACTATGTTCAACTGGTCTGAACAAAGTGGTCAGATGGCAGAAATGGTAAGAAGAAAAACAAGAGTTCCTATTATCTGGAAACATGGCAGTATAGTGGCACCTCAACCTCAAATAATATGGCCTGCTCTAGGAGCTAAACACAAGGATTTGTGGAAACTATTAATGGCTCTTAATAGGATCAAAATTTGGGAAAGAATAAAAAGGCATCTAGGACAGTCTACAAACTTGTCTTTGGATATTGCAAAATTAAAAGAACAAATATTTAAAGCATCCCAGGCACACCTAACCTTAATACCAGGAACTGGAGTACTTGAAGGAGCTGCAGACAGATTAGCAGCTATTAACCCATTAAAATGGATAAAAACACTTGGAGGCTCTGTGATTTCAATGATGATTGTGTCTTGAATCTGTGTTGTCTTTGTATAGTCTGCAGATGCGGATCCTGACTCCTGAGAGAAGTAGCTCACTGTGATAAAGCCACCGTTGCTTTCATCGTCTTGCAAAAACAAAAAAGGGGGACATGTTGGGAACAGGCCCCCAAATCTGGCCATAAACAGGCCCCAAAACTGGCCATAAACAAAATCTCTGCAGCAGTGTGACATGCTTGCCATAGCTATGATGCCCACGCAGAAGGCTGTTGGTTTACCAGAATGAGGGCAAGGAACACCTGGCCCACCCAGGGCAGAAAACCACTTAAGGGATTCCTGAACCATAAACAATAGTATGAGCAATCTGTACCTTAAGGGCATGTTCCTGCTGCAGATAACTAGCCAGAGCCCATCCCTTGGTTTCCTGTTTTAGTTAATCTATAAACTAGAGAAACAATGCTTATCACTGGCTTGCTGTCAATAAATAACTCTGTTCGTGGCTCTCAGCTCTGAAGGCTGTCAGTCCCCTGATGCCTACTCCACACTCTATATTTCTATGTGTGTGTCTTTAATTCCTCTAGTGCCACAGGGTTAGGGTCTCTACGACTGATGTGGACATCCAATTGTTACAGCACAATTTTAAAACACTATTTCTTTCCTTTTTTATGACACCCTTATACAAAACAAATTGACTTTAAATGAGAAGGTATATTTCTGGGTTCACAATTCTATTACATTTGTGTATAGGTCTGTACCACACTATCTTGATTACTGTCATTTGTGAGAAGTTTGGAATTCAGGATGTGTAAGTCCTCCAACTTTGTTATTCTTGGAGAAGACTGTTTCGGCTATTGTGGGTCCCTTGAATTTCCATATAAATTTTAGGATCAGATTATCAATTTCTGTCTAGTATGAGTGTGGTGATGTTCCCTACCATTATTGTTCAGCTGTCTATCTCTTTAACTACAGTAATATTTAATGAATTTGGGTGGCCCAGTGTTGAGTGCATGCATATTTAGGATTGTTATATCCCCTTTTTGAAATGATCCCAAATAATGATCATGTTTGTCTGTCTTTACTACTTTTGATTTAAAGGCAATGGTATGTGAGATATGTATAGCTGCTCCTGCTCAGTTTTGGTTTCCATTACACAGAATATCTTTTTCTGCCCCTTCAACTCGAGTCTAAATGTGTCTTACCATGTAAGATGAGTTTCTGGTAAGCAGCATATACTTGGTTGATGGGTTTTGAAAATCCATTCCATCAGTCTCCCTTTTCAGTGGAGCATTTCATCCATTCATGTTCAATGTTAGTATCAATATGAGAGGTTTTGATCCTGTCACATTATCAATTATTACCTAATTGTTTTATAAATTCTTTCCTTGTCTTCCTCTGTATTTGTGGTATAATGGAATTATATTGTGTTGCCCTTTGATTCCTTTCTCTTCTTCCTTTATGTGATTGTTTTATATGACCTCCGATTCTTAGACTTTGATGAGTTTTTTTTACTTCCAGTTTTAATTTGTAATTTTTGTGGGTATGTAAGACACTTTGATGTAGAAATGCAATGTGTAATAATCACACTGGTAGGCCGGGCGCGGTGGCTCAAGCCTGTAATCCCAGCACTTTGGCAGGCCGAGACGGGCAGATCACGAGGTCAGGAGATCGAGACCACCCTGGCTAACATAGTGAAACCCCGTCTCTACTAAAAATACAAACAAAACTAGCCAGACGTGGTGGCTGGCGCCTGTAGTCCCAGCTACTCGGGAGGCTGAGGCAGGAGAATGGCGGGAACCCGGGAGGCGGAACTTGCAGTGAGCTGAGATCTGGCCACTGCACTCCAGCCCGGGTGACAGAGCGAGACTCCGTCTCAAAAATAATAATAATAATAATAATCACACTGGTAAATGGGGTATCTATCCCCTCAGCATTTATCCTTTGTGTTACAAACAATCCAATTATAGTCTTAGTTATTTTAAATGTACAACTAGGTTACTGATGACTACAGTCACCCAGTTGTGCAATTAAATACTAGGTTACTAGGTCTTAATTCATTCTAAATACTTTTTTTTTTGTTGAGACAGAGTCTTGCTCTGTCACCCAGGCTGGAGTGCAGCGGTGTGATCTTGGCTCACTGCAACCTCTGCCTACTGGGTTCATGTGATTCTGCTATCTCAGCCTCCTGAGTAGCCGGGATTACAGGTGCCCACCACTATCACACCAGGCTAACTTTTGTGTTTTTTAGTAGAGAGGTGGTTTCGCCATGTTGGCCAGGCTGGTCTTGAACTCCTGGCCTCAGGTGATCCACCCGCCTTGGCCTCCCAAAGTGCTGGGATTACAAGTGTAAGCCACTGTGCCTGGCTCATTCTAACTACTTTTTATACCCATTAACCACCCCCACCTTCCTCCCCAACACCATATACCTTTCCCAGCCTATGGTAACCATCCTTCTACTCTCATAAATTCAAATGTTTTAATTTTTAGCTCCCACAAATAAGTGACAACATAAGTGTGTCTTTCTGTGCCTGGCTAATTTCACTGAAGATGACCTCTAGATCCATCCACATTGTTGTAAATGACAGATCTCATTCTTTTTCATGGTTGAATAGTACTCTATTGTGTATGTGTACCATATTTTCTTTATCCATTTATCTGCTGATGAGCACTTAGGTTGCTTCCAAATCTTGGCTATTGTGAACAGTGCTGTAATAAACATGAAACTGCAGATACCCCTTTGATAAACTGATTTCCTTTCATTTGGGTATATATTCAGCAGCAGGATTGCTGGATTGCATGGTAGCTCTATTTTTAGTTTTTAAGGAACCTCCTAACTGGTCTCCATACTGGTTGTACAAATTTACATCCCCACCAACAATGTACAAGGATTCCCTTGTCTACACATCCTCACCAGCATTTCATATTACCTGTCTTTTGAATAAAAGCTACCTTAAATGCGGTAAGATGATATCTCACTGTTGCTTTGATTTGCATTTTGTTGATGATCAATGACGTTAGGCAACTATTCACATGCCTGTTTTCTATTTGTATCTCTCCTTTTGAGAAATGTCTATTCAGGTAGTACCACTGTATAACTGGATTATTAGACTCTTTCCTACAGAGCTGTATGAGCTTCTTATATTCTGGTTATTAATGCCATGTCAAACATGTAGTTTACAAATATTTTCTCCCATTCTGTGCCTTGTCTCTTTACTTTGTAGATTGTTTCCTTTGCTGTGGAGAAGCTTTTCAACTTGAAGTGATCCCATTTGTCCATTTTTCATTTGGTTACCAATGCTTATAAAATTTTTTGCCCAGAAAACATCCTAGAAAGTTTCCCCAGTGATTTCTTCTAGCACTTTTATAGTTTGGGAACTTAGATTTAAGTAATCCATTTTGCCTTTTTATATACAGTGAGAGATAACAGATCTAATTTCATTCTTCTGTATGTGAATATCCAGTTTTCCCAGCACGATTTATTGAAGAGACCATCTTCTCGCAAACGTTTCACCTTTGTCAAACATGAGTTCACCCACTGTAGGTATATGGATTTGTTTCTGGGATATGTATTCCCTTCTACTGTTCGGTCTGTTTTTATGCTAGTACCATGCTGTTTTGGTTACTATAGCTCTTACTTGAAGTTGTAAGGTAACGTGATTCCTTTAGTTTTGTTCTTTTTGTTCAGAATAGTGTTGGCTATTCTCAGTCTTCTGTGGTTCCATACTAATTTTAGGACTGTTTTCTCTATTTCTGTGAAGAATGTCATCCATACTTTGATAGCCACTGCACTGAATCTACAGACTGCTTTAACTAGTATGAACATTTTAACAACATCAATTCTTCTAATCCATAAATATGAAATATATTTCAATTTTTTTGTGTCCTCTTCAATTTCTCTCATCAGGGTTTTACGGTCTTTATTGTAGGTATCTTTCACATCTTCGGTTAGTTAGTAGGTATTTAATTTTAAAGAGAGATAACAATCACTACAGCTTGGCTCTCAGAAAGCCACATTCCTAGGAAAAGGGGAAGAGTACTACATTGAGGAAACACCCCATGGGACAAAAGAATCTGAACAACAGTCTTGACCCCTAAACCTTTCCTCTGACAGAGCCTACCCAAATGGGAAGGAACCAGAAAACCAATTCTGGTAATATGACAAATCAAGGTTCCTTAACTTCCCCTCCCCCACTGCCTGCGGCGCACGCGCGCACGCACACACACACAAAATCACACTAGCTCAGCAGCAGTGGATCCAAACCAAGAAGAAATCCCTGATTTACCTGAAAAAGAATTCAGACGGTCAGTTATTAAGCTAATCAAGGACGCACCACAGAAAGGTGAAGCCCAAATTTAAGGAAATCAAAAAAAATACAAGAAATAAGGGGAGAAATCTTCAGTGAAATAGATAGCATAAATAAAAAACAATCAAAACTTCAGGAAATAATGGACACATTTATAGAAATGCAAAATGCTCTGGAAAGTCTCAGCAATAGAACAGAACGAGCAGAAGAAAACTTTAGAGCTCGAAGACAAGGTCTTCGAATTAACCCCATCCAACAAAGACAAAGAAAAAAAAGAGTAAGAAAATATGAACAAAGCCTTCAAGAAGTCTGAGATTATGTTAAACAACCAAACCTAAGAATAATCGGCATTCCTGAGGAAGAAGAGAAAGCTAAAAGTTTAGAAAACGTATTTGGGAGAATAATCAAGGAAAACTTCCCAGGCCTTGTTAAAAACCTAGACATCCAAATACAATAAGCTCCAAGAACACCTGGGAAATTCATCACAAAAAGATCATCACCTAGGCACACTGTCATCAGATTATCTAAAGTTAAGATAAAGGAAAGAATCTTATGAGCTGTAAGGCAAAAACAACAGGTAATCTAACAGCAGATTTCTCGGCAGAAACTCTTCAAGCTAGAAGGATTTGGGGCCTTATCTTCAGCCTCCTTAACAAAACAATTACCAGCTAAGAGTTTTGTATCCAGTGAAACTAAGCTTCATAAATTTAGGAAATATAGTCTTTTTCAGACAAATGAATGCTGAGCGAATTCATCACTACCAAGCTAGCACTGTAAGAACTGCTATAAGGAGCTCTAAATCTTGAAACAGATCTTGGAAACACATCAAAACAGAACCTCTTTAAAGCATTAATCTCACAGGACCTATAAAGCAAAAATACAATAAACAAACAAACAAAAAACCAAGGTATAAAGGCAACAAATAGCATGATGAACAGAAAAGTACCTCACAACTAAATACTAATTGTATTAGTCCATTTTCATCTGCTGGTAAAGACAAACCTGAGACTGGGAAGAAAAAGAGGTTTAATTGGACTCACATTTCCACATGGCTGGGGATGTCTCAGAACCAGGGCAGGAGGCGAAAGGCACTCCTGACATGGCGGTGGCAAGAGAAAAATGAGGAAGAAGCAAAAGCGGAAACCCCTGATAAACCCATCAGATCTCATGAGAGTTATTCACTATCACGAGAATAGCATGGGAAAGACCAGCCCCCATGTTTCAGTTACCTCCCCTGGGACCCTCCCACAACACATGGGAATTCTGGGAGATACAATTCAAGTTGAGATTTGAGTGGGGACACAGCCAAACTGTATCATTAACATTAAATGTAAATGGCCTAAATGCTGCACTTAAAGGATACAGAATTGCAGAATGAATATTCATAAACCAACTATCTCCTGCCTTGAAGAGAGTCACCTAACACATAGGGCTCACATAAGCTTAAGGTAAAGGGATGGAAAAATACATTCTATGCAAACGAATATAAAAAATGAGGAGTAGCTATTCTTAAATCAGAGAAAACAAACTTTAAAGCAACACTGCTTAAAAAAGACAAAGAGGGACATTATATAATGATAAAAAGCATTATCCAGTAGAAAAAATATCACAATCCTAAATATGGAAGTACCTAACACTGGAGCTCCCAAATTGATAAAACAATTACTACTAAACTTAAGAAACGAGATAGACAGCAACACAATAATAGTGGGGGACTTCAATACTCCACTGACAGCACTAGATAGGTCATTAAGACAGAAAATCAACAAAGAAACAATGGATTTAAACTATACCCTGAAACAAATGGACTCAACAGATATTTACAGAACATTCTATCCAACAACTGCACAATATACATTCTATTCATTACACATGGAACTTTCTCCAAGATAGAACATATGACAGGCCACAAAACAAGCCTCATTAAATTTAATAAAACTGAAATTATATCAAGCACTCTCTCAGACCATAGTGGAAAAAAACAGGAAATCAACTCCAAAAGGAACCTTCAAAACCATGCAAACACATAGAAATTAAATAACCTGCTCCTGAATGATCATTGGGTCAACAATGAAATCAAGATGGAAATTAAAAAATTTGTCAAACTGAATGACAATAGAGATAGAACCTATTAAAACCTCTGGGATATAGCAAAGGTGGTGCTAGGAGGAAAGTTCATAGCCCTAAACGCCTACATCAGAAAGTCTGAAAGAGCACAGACAATCTAAGGTCACACCTCAAGGAACCAGAGTAACAAGAAAAAACCAAACCCAAACGCAGCAGAAGAAAGAATATAACTAAGATCACAGCAGAGCTAAATGAAATTGAAACAAACAAACAAAAAAAAATACAAAAGATAAATGAGACGAGTTAATGGGTGCAGCAAACATGCCACATGTATACCTATGTAACAAACCTGCACGTTGTGCACATGTACCCTAGGACTTAAAAGTATAATAAAAATAAACAACAAAAAAAGAAAAATGGAAACAAAAAGCTGGTTCTTTGAAAAGGTTAGTAAAATTGATAGACCATTAGCAAGATTAACCAAGAAAAGCTGAGAAAAAAACAAAAAACAAAAAAGCTCAATTAGAAACAAAACAGGAGATTTGACAGCTGACACCACAGAAATATAAAAGACCATTCAAGGCTAATTCCACACCTTTACGCGTGTGAACTAGAAAACCTAGAGTAGATAGATAAATTCTTGAAAGATACAACCCTCCTAGCTTAAATCAGGAAGTAGGTACCCTGAAAGACCAATAACTTGCAGCGAGATTGACATAGCAATTAAAAAATTACCAACATAGGCCAGGCGCAGTGGTTTACACCTGTAATCCCAGCACTTTGAGAGACCAAGGTGGGTGGATCACCAGAGGTCAGGAGTTCAAACCAGCCTGGCCAACATGGTGAAACCACATCTCTACTAAAAATACAAATTAGCCGGGAATGGTGGCACACGCCTGTAATCCCAGCTACTCTGGAGGCTGAGGCAGGAGAATCGCTTGAGCCAAGATTGTGCCACTGCACTCCAGCCTGGGCAACATGTTGAGACTCTGTCTCAAAGGAAAAAAAAAAAAAAAAAAAAGCCCAGTACCAGAAAGATTCACAGCTGAATTGTACCAGGCATTCAAAGAAACATCAGCACCAATCCTGACTCTATTCCAAAAGATAGAGAAAGAGGGAACCCTCCCTAAATCATTCTATGAAGCCAGTATCACCCTAATACCAAAACCAGCAAAGGACATAATCAAAAAAGAAAACTACAGACCAACATCCCTGATGAGCATAGATGCAAAAATCCTTAACAAAATACTAGCTAACTGAATCCAACAACACATCAACAACATAACCCACCATGATCAAGTGGGTTTCATACCAGAAATGCAGGGGTAGTTTCACATATGCAATTCAATAAATGTGATACATCACATAACAAGAATTAAAAACAAAAATTATACACTCATCTCTAAATAAACACAGAAAAAGGATTCAACAAAATCCAGCATCCCTTTATGATTAAAACGTTCAGCAAAACTGGCATACAAAGGACATACCTCAATGTAATAAAAGCCATCTATGACAAATCCACAGCCAACATAATATTAAAAGGGGAAAAGTTGAAAGCATTCCCTCTGAGAACCGAAACAAGACAAGGATGCCCACTCTCACCACTTCTCTTCCTAGCCAGAGCAATCAGACAAGAGAAAGAAATAAAGGGCATCCAAATCAATAAAGAGGAAGTCAAACTGTCGCTGTGTGCTGATGATGTGACTGTATACCTAGAAAACCCTAAAGACTCCTCCAAAAAGCTCCCAAACTAATAAAGAATTCAGCAAAGTTTCTGGATACAAAATTACTGTACACAAATCAGTAGCTCTCCTATATACCAGCAGCAACCAAGCTGAGAAACAAATCCAGAACTCAACACCTTTTACAACAGCTGGGGG
>NW_016809864.1:657011-695058 GCF_001698545.2 Rhinopithecus bieti | reverse complement strand
GGGGGGGCGAGGGGGAAGACAACAACTTAGGAATATACCTAAGCAAGGAGTCAAAAAATCTCTACAAGGAAAATTACAAAACACTGCTGAAATAAATCATAGATGACACAAACAAATGGAAACACATCCCATGCTCATGGATGGGTAGAGACAATACTGTGAAAATGACCACACTGCTATGAGCAATCTAAAAATTCAATGCAATTCCCATCAAAATACCACCATCTTCTTCACAAAACTAGAAAAAAGAATCCTAAATTCACATGGAACCAAAAAAGAGCCTGTATAGCCAAAGCAAGACCAAGCAAAAAGAACAAATCTGGAGGCATCACATTACCTGATTTCAAACTACTTTATAAGGCCATAGTGAGCAAAACAGCATGCTACTGGTATAAAAATAGACACAAAGACCAATGGAACAGGATAGAGAACTGAGAAAATCAAATACTTAAAGTCAACTGAGCTTTGACAAAGCAAACAAAAACATAAAGTGGGGAAAGGGCACTCTACTCAACAAATGGAGTTGGGATAACTGGCAAGCCACGTGTAGGAGAATGAAACTGGATCCTCATCTGTCACCTTAGACAAAAATCAACTCAAGATGGATCAAGGACTTAAATCTAAGACCTGAAAGTATAAAAATTCTAGAAGATAACATCAGAAAAACCCTTCTAGATGTAGGATATATTACATTCCTCTTCAAAGGTTTAGCTTGTTAACTTCCTTGTTCTTTGTTCTCAAACTCGACTTTCTTGTTCTCCATGCCTCCTTGCCCCTAATTACTGTAAACAACCTTCCTAACAGCTCTAATCAATAACTCACATCTGTTCCCTTGGTTGCTCACTCTGCACCCATTCCACCCTTTAAAACCGCATGTCCCACCACTGTAACTCACATCCCCCCTCCCTTCCTTATTTGGGAAAATATTCACAAATAGCCAGTCAGGTCAACTCAGAATGTGCAGTCTGACCCACCTACCCCCTACCCATGGGGGATTGACACAGATGCAGGGGCCATGTTAGGAATAAAAACCCTTTCCCTCCTTTGTTCAGTGTGCTCTTGAGATCGTGATTGACACAAGCAGCACCCTTCTGCAGAAGTAAATTGCCTTGCTGAGAAAACTTTTGCCTGAGTGCTGGTTTCACTTTGTGACACCAAGCATTTATCTCCAGCATAGACACTAACATGCAAGAATTTCATGACCAAAAACTCAAAGGCAAATGAAACAAAAACAAAGATGAATAGGCGGGACTTAATTAAAGAGCTTCTGCACAGAAAAATGAAGAGTCAGCAGAGTAAACAGATAACCCAGAGTGGGAGAAAATCTTTATAACCTATACATCCAACAAAGTACTAATATCTAGAATCTACAAGTCACTCAAACAAATTAGCAAGAAAAACAAATAATCCCATCAAAAAGTGGGCTAAGGAAATAGGCAATTCTCAAAAGAAGATATACAAATGGCCAACAAACATGAAAAAATGCTCATCACCACTAATGATCAGGGAAATGCAAATCAAAACCACAATGAGATACCACCTTACTCCTGCAAAAATGGCCATAATCAAAAAGTCAAAAAATAATAGATGTTGGTGTGGCTATGGTATAAACAGAACATTTCTATGCTGCTAATGGGAATGTAAACTAGTACAACCATCATGGAAAACAGTGTGGCAACTACCTAAAGAACTAAAAATAGAACTACTATTTGATCTGGCAATCTCACTATTGGGTATCTACCTAGAGGAAAAGTAGTCATTATACAAAAAAGACACTTTCACAGACATGTTTATAGCAGCACAATTCGAAATTGCAGAAATATGGAACCAGCCCAAATGCCTATTAATCAACGAGTGGATAAAGAAATTGTGCTATAAGCTGGGCGTGGTGGCTCACACTTGTAATCCCAGCACTTTGGGAGGCCAAGGCAGGTGGATCATGAGGTCACGAGATGGAGACCATCCTGGCCAACATGGTGAAACCCCATCTCTACTAAAAAATACAAAAATTAGCTGGGCATGGTGGCGCATGCCTGTAGTCCCAGCTACTAGGGAGGCTGAGGCTGGAGAATCGCTTGAACCCAGGAGGCAGAGGTTGCAGTGAGCCAAGATCACACCACTGCACTCCAGCCTGGTGACAGAGCAAGACTCTATCTCAAAAAAAAAAAATAAAAAGAAAACAAGGAACTCAAGAGTAGAAAATCAAGCATTGCATGTTCTCACTCACAAGTGGGAGCTAAGCTATGAGAATGTAAAGGCATTAAGAATGATACAATGAACTGTGGGGACTCAGGGGAAAGAGCGATGAGGGATAAAAGACCACAAATTGGCTTTCGTGTATAGTGCTTGGGTGATGGGTGCACCAAAATCTCACAAGTCACCACTAAAGAACTTATTCATGTAACCAAGTAACACCTGTTCCTGAATAGGCCACAGAAATAAAAAAATGTTTTAAATAGTCTTATTTGTGGGTATTATAAATTAGACTATTTTGATTTCCTTTACATATCATTCACTCTTACTGTAGAGAAATGTTACTGAATTTTGTCACTTTACTCAATTTATCAGTATTACTAGTTTTGGTGGATTGTTTAGGATTTTCCAAATATAAGATCTTATTATCTGTAAATAAGCACAATTTGACTTCTTCCTTCCCAATTTGTATGCCCCTCATTTCTCCTCTGATTCATTGAGCTAGGACTTCTAGTACTATGTACAATAACTGTGGTGAAAATGGGCATCCTTGTTGTGTTCCAGATCTCAAACCAAAGGTTTGTAGTTTTCTTGTATTTTTTCCCCATTCAGTATGATACTGTGGTCTGTCATATATGGCTTTTATTACATTGAGATACATTCCTTCTATACCCAGTTTCTTGAGGGTTTTTATCATGTAGGGAAGTTGAATGTTATCAAATGCATTTTCAGCATCAAATGAAACATTTTTGTCCTTCATTTTGCTGATATAATGTATCACATTGCTAGCATATGTCGAAGCTGAGTGAAATCCTATTTAGTCATGATCAATAATCTTTTTAATGCATTGTTAAATTCAGTTTTCTTCCTACCATTTTGCTGATTTTTACATCAATACTAATCAGAGATATTGGTCGGTAGTTTTATTTAATGTGTCTTTGTCTGGTTTTGGTATTGGGTAACCTCATGGAATGAGTTTGGAAGTATTCCTTCCTCACCTATTTTTCAAAATGGTTTCAGTAGGATTGGTATTCTTTAAATGTTCAGTAGAATTCAGCAGTGAAGCAATTAGGGCGCAGGCTTTTCTTTGCTGGGCAACGTTTTATTACAGCTTTTATATCATTACTTGTTACTGGTCTGTTCAGGTTTTGGATTTCTTAATGGTTCAATCTTCGTAGGATGTATGTGCTCAGGAATGTATCCATTTCCTCTAGATTTTCCAATTTATTGGCCTAAAGTTGCTCACAGTAGCCACAAATGATGTTTTGAATGTCTGAGGTATTCTTTTTCATAGTCTGCACAAAAGTTTGCTTTATCTTTAAAAAAACTAACTTTTAATTTCATTGATCTTTTGTTCCTTCTGCAATGATCTTTATTACTTCTTTTCTTCTACTACTTTTGTGTTTGGTTTGCTCTTGCTTTTCTAGTTCTTTAAGATGTATCATTAGGTTAATTATTTTAAGTTGGCTGGGCATGGTGGTTCAGGCCTGTAATCCCTGCATTTTGGGAGGCCGAGGCAAGTGAATAGCTTGAGCCCAGGAGATCAAGACCAGCGCAAGCAACATGGCAAAACTCCATCCTACAAAATATAAAAAATTAGTCAAGGGTGGTGGTGCAAGCCTGTAGTCCCAGCTACTCGAGAGGCTGAGATAGGAGGATTGTTTGATCCTGTGGAGGTCAAGGCTGTGGTGAGCCGTGATTGCACCACTGCACTCCAGCCTGAGCGACAGAGCAAAATATTCTATGAAAAAAAATTACTTGAAGCTTTTTTCTTTTTTTTGAGACATTCTTGCTCTGTCTCCCCGGCTGGAGTGCAGTGGCGTGATCTTGGCTCATTGCAACCTCCGCCTCCTGGGTTCAAGCAATTCTCCTGCTTCAGCCTCCTGAGTAGCTGAGATTACAGGCACGTGCCACCACACCCAGCTGGTTTATTTTTAGTAGAGATGGGGTTTTACCATGTTGGCCAGGCTGGTCACGAACTCCTGACTTCAAGTGACAGCTTCTGTTAGATTTGAAGGAAAGTCAAGGGTTAAGAACAGACAGTTGGCAGCCCAACAGCAACACAGGTTTATTGTCAGTAGAATCCTACATAGGGGGACCAATTTAGTGCCAAGGCCCACTGCCACTTACAGGCTGGGGCAATTATAGGTCAGGGCAGGAGGGATCTAGGTGGTATGGCTTGCTGCCTGGGAGGATGTTGATAAAGATATTCCTGTGGTCAGGCGATTTGGTCTTTTTGTCAGGCAGGATGTGATAAGAACGCTCCTTGGGCCTTTGTCCAGCAGGATGTGATAAGAATGTTTCTGTAGTCAGGTGGTTAGGCAGGATGTTTCTCACAGCTCAAGCCCCTGTGGAATGTTCCACTCTGAGCAAGGTCTGCAAAATGGTGGCAGGCTTACAAAATGATGCAGCTTGGACTAACAGCTTCCATTCAGCCACCTTGCTCTGCCCCTTCCAGGTGTCTTCATGATAATGAATATTGACTTTTTTTTTTTTTTTTTTTGAAATGGAGTTTTGCTATTGTCCCCCAGGCTGGAGTACAATGGCGTGATCTCAGATCACTGCAACCTCGGCCTCCTGGGTTCAAGCAATTCTCTTACCTCAGTCTCCCCAGTAGCTGGATTACTGGCACCCACCACCACACTCAGCTAACTTTTTGTATTTTTTTTTAGTAGAGACCAGGTTTCACCATGTTGGCCAGCCTGGTCTTGAACTCCTGACCTCAGGCAATCCACCCACCTCAGCCTCCCAAAGTGCTGGGATTATAGGCATGAGCCATGGCACCCAGCCAAATATTGACCTTTCATTAAGATGCTTAGGATTTCTTTGAGGATTTTTTGTAAGGAGGGTCTACTTACTGGTGATCAGTTCCCTCACCATTTGCTTCTGTAAGAAAAACTATTTCTCCTTCATTTATGAAACTTAATCTAGTTGGATATAAAATTCCTGGTTCACTGGTTTTTTTCTTTCAGCACTTTGACAATCCCATCCCATCTCATCCCATCCCATTCTGACTTATAAGGTTACTTTTGGTTGCGCCCAGTGGTTCACACCTATAATACCAGCACCTTGGGAGGCCAAAGTGGGTGGTTTACTTGAGTCCAGGAGTTCGAGACCAGCCTGGCCAATGTGGGGAAATCCTGTCACTACTAAAAATACAAAAAAATTATCTGGGCATGGTGGCACATGCTTGTAGTCCCAGCTGGAGGCAGTGGCATGAGAATTGCTTGAACCTGGAGGCAGAGGTTGCAGTAAGCTATGATTGTGCCATTGCACACTATCCTGGGCAACAGAGTGAGACTCTGTCTCAAAAAAATAAAAAAAAGGCTGGGCACAGGGCTCACGCCTGTAATCCCAGCACTTTGGGAGGCTGAGGTGGGTGGATCACTTAAGGTCAGGAGTTCGAGACCGGCCTGGCCAACATGGTGAAATGCCATCTCCACTAAAAATCAGCTGAGTGTGGGGGCACACAGCTGTAATCCCAGTTACTCGGGAGGTTGAGGCAGGAGAATCGCTCGAACCCGGGAGGCAGAAGTTGCAATGAGCAGAGATCACACGACTTCACTCCAGCCTGGGTGACAGAGCAAGACTGTCTCAAAAAGGAAAAAACAAAATATTACTGTTGACAAGTATACTATTTGTCTAATGAGGTTTCTTTTATGTCATTAGACACTTTTCTCTTGCTGATTCTATAATTCTTTCCTTCACCTTGACTTGAGACGGTCTGATGACTATATGGCATTAAAGACACTTTTCTCTTGCTGATTCTATAATTCTTTCCTTCACCTTGACTTGAGACAGTCTGATGACTATATGGCATTAAACCTATGTTGCCACATATTTTCCTAGGAATCATTAGGCCTCCTGTATCTAAGATGTCTAAATCTCTTGCTAGACTAGGGAGGTCTTCATTAATTATTTCCTGAAAAAGGTTCCCTAAATACTTGCTTTTTCTTTCTCTTTGGAAATACTGTTAATTCATTAGTTCTGCAGCTTTATGTAGTCTCATATGTTTCAAAGGCCTTCTTCATTCTTACAAATTCTTTATTTTCTCTGACTAGGTTAACTCAAAACATTGTTTCTTCTGCTTTGTCTAGTCTATACTTGAGGCTTTCAAATGCATTCCAAAATTCCTTCAAAGAATTTTTCATTGTCATAAAGTTCTGTTTGGTTTTATGAAAATATATCTAATTTCCTTGGTAAATTTCTCATTCATATCCTAAATTGATTTTCCCACTTCTTTGTATGGGTTTTCAGATTTCCCTTGCATTTCATTAAGTTTCCTTTAAAACATTCTGAGCTCCTCAGCATTTCAATTATTATTTTTGGTTAGAATCCGTTGCTAAGGAATTCCTATGTTCCTTTGAGAGTGTGTTATAATACCTTACTTTTTCATGCTTCCTGTAACTTTATGCTTATTTCTGCACATCCAGAGACGTATTTGCTTCTTGCTATTATTAAATTTACTTTTGCTAGGACAGAAGTTTTTCTTCTTGAGGTTGTGTCTTTGCTTCTGGACAAGTTCAGTGGTGAAAACTCTATTATTTCCTTGGTTCTAAAAAGCCTTAGTGTGGTGGTTTTCTCAAATGCCAGTAGTAGTAGCAGCGTAACAGGTAGGTGAGCAGGTTCACAATCTCCTGAGTAGCCAGCATGGTATGGACAATTATGGTAACATGAAGTCATGAGAATTTACCTCACACTCCTGAGCCCTGTGCACTGTGTCACATGTTGTAATAAGCTATGTGGGCTGACCTCCAGGCCAGTAGGGTGGCACTTACAGTTAAGGGCCAGCTGCAGTGGTAGCAGTAGGGTTTCTACCTGATATCCATTAACCTGGAAAATCTCTCATCTCCACACAAACATCACTAGACAGATAGAAACAGAAAAATCAAATATTGGACTGAAATTGAACTTTAAATCAAATGAACCTAACATTCATTCATAGAACATTCTAGCTGTAGAACATACATTCTTCTCATTAGCACATGGAACACTCTCCAAGTCAGACCATTAGACCACGAAACAAGACAACTTTTTTTTTTTTTTTTGACAACGGGTTCACTGTGTTGAGAGGCTGGTCTCGAACTCACCTCAAGCAATCCTGCTGCCTCAGCCTCCCAAAATGCTAGGACTACAGGGGAAGCCACTGTACCTGGCTGCAAACATATTTTTTAAAAAAACACAATCAGGCCAGACATAGTCACACATGCCTGTAATCCCAGCACTCTGCGAGGCTGAGGTGGGAGGATCACTTGAGCTCAGGAGTTTGAGACCAGTCTGGCAACGTGGTGAAACCCTGTCTCTACAAAAAAGTACAAAAATTAGCCAAGTACGGCAGCACATGCCTGTAGTCCCAGCTATTTGGGAGGCTGAGGTGAAAGAATTGCTTGAGCTCAGGAGGTTAAGGCTGCAGTAAATCAAAAATCATGCCACTGCACTCCAGCCTGGGTGACAGAGTAAAACCTTGCCTCAAAACGAAACAAAACAAAAATCAAAATCATATCAAGTATCTTCTCAGACTGCAGCAGAATAAAACTAGAAATCAATGCCAAGAGAATATCTGGAACTATAAAAATATATGGAAATTCAACATGCTTCTGAACTATCACTGAGTCATTGAAAACATGAATATGGGTATTAAGAATATTTGAGACAAACAAAAATAGAAAGATGACATACTAAAACCTCTGGGATATAGCAAAGGCAGTCCTTAGAGAGAACTTCATGGCATTCAACGCCTACATCAAAAAAAAAGTTCAAAAATTAAGAATCTTACATTGTACCTCAAGAGACTAGAAAATAATCAAACCAAAATTTGCAGAAGAAATAAAGGTCACAGTAGAACTAAATGAAATACAGACCAAAAAGAAGGATCAATAAAACAAAAAGTTTTTTGAAAATGTAAACAAAATTGGGAAACTACTACCTACACCAACCAAGAATAGGTAAGGTCCAAATAAACAAAATCAGAAATTAAAAAGGATACATTACAGCTGATACCACAGAAATACAAAACAACAACAGAGACTATTATGAACAGGTATATACTGACAAACAAGAAACCCTATGGGAAACAGATAAATTACTGGAAACATACAACCTCCCAAGGCTTAACCAGGAAGAAACAGAAATCCTGAATAACAGATGAATAATTAGTGAGATTGAATCAATAAAAAAAAAAAAATTCTCCCAACAACAAAGAAGCCCAGAACCAGATGGATTCACAGCTGAATTCTACCATACAAAGCTGAACTAATACCAATCCTCTTGAAACCATTCCAAAAAGAGAGGAAAAAAATGAGAAGGGAATTCTTAACACATTCCATGAAGGTGGTATCACTTTGATACCAAATCCAAACAAGGACACAGCAAAAAAAAAAACTACAGATCAATATCCCTGATAAACATGAATGAAATAATCCTAAACAACATACTACCAAACTGAATCCAACAGCACGTAAAAAAGATAATAGGCCAGGAGCAGTGGCTCACGCCTGTAATCCCAGACTTTGGGAGGTTGAGGTGTGCGGATCATGAGGTCAGGATTCGAGACCAGCCTGGCCAACATGGTGAAACCCCGTCTCTACTAAAAATACAAAAAAATTAGCTGGGCAGGGTGGTGCGCGCCTGTAATCCCAGGTAATTGGGACGCTGAGGCAGGAGAATTGCTTGAACCTGGGAGGTGGAGGTTGCAGTGAGCCAAGATCACACCGTTGCACTCCAGCCTGGGCAACAAGAACAAGAGCCAAACTCCATCTCAAAAATAAATAAATAAATAAAAATAAACCATAATCAAGTGGGTTTTACACTAAGGATGCAAGGATGGTTCAACACATGCAAATCAATAAATGTGATACATCACAACTAAGAACAGAAACCATATGATCATCCCAACACATGTACAAAAAGCATTTCACAAAATTTAGCATCACTTCATGATAAAACCCCCAATAAACTAGGTATAGAACGAACACAGCTAAGGCCAGGTACGGTGGCTCATGCCTATAATCTCAGCACTTTGGGAGGCCGAGGCGGGTGGATCACCTGAGGTCAAAAGTTCGAGACCAGCCTGGCCACAAAATGGCGAAACCCTGTCTCTACTGAAAATATAAAATTTAGTTGGGCATGGTGGTGGGCACCTGTAATCTCAGCTACTCGGGAGGCTGAGGCATGAGAATCACTTGAACCTGGGAGATGGAGGTTGCAGTGAGCCAAGATCGTGCCACTGCACTCCAACCTGGCAACACAGTGAGACTGTATCTCAAAAACAAAACAAAACAAAAAGGAATGAATATAGCTAAAAATAATAAAGGCCATAAAGCCATATACAACAAACCCACAGCCAAAATCATACTAAATCAAGAAAGGTTGAAAGAATCCCCTCTAAGGACTTGAACAAAACAAAGATGCCCACTTTCACCACTTCTATTCAACATACTACTATATATATCCTGGCCATAGCAATCAGGTAAGAGAAAGAAAGAAAAACGAAATAGGATATCAATGTATCTGTTTGCTGATGATACATGATCTTATGTCTAGAAAACCCTAAAGACTCTACCAAAAGACTCTTAATTTGATAAACTAAGTTTCAAAATGCAAAAATCAACAAACGGCTGGAAGCAGTGGCTAACGCCTGTAATCCCAACACTGTGGGAGGCGGAGGCAGGTGGATTACCTGAGGTCAGGAGTTCAAGATCAGCCTGGCTAACATGGTGAAACCCCGTCTCTACTAAAAATACAAAAATTAGCCGAGCGTGCTGTCACATGCCTGTAATCCCAGCTACTTGGGAGGCTGAGGCAGGAGAATTGATTCAGCCCGGGAGATGGAAGTTGCAGTGAGCTGACATCGTGCCACTGCACTCCAGCCTGGCCGACAGAGTAAGACTCTTGACTCAAAAAATAAATAAACAAAATAATCAACAAACAAAAATGCATAGCATTTCTATACACCAATAACAATCACACTGAGAGCCAAAGTAAGAAGGCAATCCCATTTACCATAGCTACAAAACGTAAAAGAAAATACTCAGGAATATTTTCAACCAAGCAGGTCAAAGACCTCCTATATAAGAAAAACTACAAAACACTGACAAAAGGAACTGCAGCTGACACAAATGGAAAAATATCCCATGCTCACTGATCAGGAAAATTAATATTGTTAAAAAGGCCATACTGCCCAAAGCAATCTACAAATTCAATGCATTCACTATCAAAGTGCAAATGTCCTTCTTCACTGAATTACAAAAAACAGTCTTGACATTCACCTGGAACCAAAAGAGAGCCCAAATAGCCAAAGCAATCCTAAGCTAAAACAATAAAGCTGAAGATAATTGCATTACCTGACTTCTAACAATATTATAATACAAAGCTGATGGTAATCAAAACAGCACCATAATGTATAGAAATAGACATACAGATCAACTGAACAGAGAACCCAGAAATAAAGCCACATATCCATAGCCAAGTGATCTTTGTGACAAGAATATATGCTGCGGAAAGGACAGACTCTTTTCAATAAATGGTGCTGTGAAAACTGGATTGACCTATGTATAAGAATGAAACTAAATCCCTATCTCTCACCATACTTAAAAATAAACTCACCTTAAATATACACAGAAAAGAAAAATCATAAATTTCTCCCAAGCCAGTTGCAATTTTCATAAGGATTGTGTTGAATTTGTAAATCAGTTTAGTATTACTATTTTTTCATTTAGATTGCAGTTATTATTTACGAATTTTGACATTACCACTGTATAATTTTCTAAGTATACAGCATATTGTTCCTGACTAGTCAGGTTTTGCACAATAGATCTCTTTTTTTTTTAAGTCGGAATTTCGTTGTTTCCCAGGCACAATCTCAGGTTGTTGCAAACTCCGACTCCTGGGTTCAAACGATTCTCCTGCCTCAGCCTCCCGAGTAGCTGGGATTACAGGCATGCACCACCACACCCAGCTAATTTTGTATTTTTAGTAGAGATGGGGTTTCTCCATGTTGGTCAGGCTGGTCTTGAACTCCTGACCTCAGGTGATCTGCCCGCCTTGGCCTCCCAAAGTGCTGAGATTACAGGCATGAGCCACCTCGCTCCACCAGATCTCTTGAATATACTTCCCTAACTGAAATTCTATACCCCTTGACCAATTATCTATTCAACCCCACTCCCCAGCTGTATAATCACCTTTCTACTTCTTCCTTGAGTCTTACATTCCGAAAATGAGAGATATCATACAGTATTTGTCTGTGTCTAGACTTTTTCACTTAACACAATGTACACGTTTATTCATGTTCTTGCAAATGACAGGCAAAATATCCCATTATGTACATATACCACATTTTCTTCGTTCATTCCTTGATAAACAGGTTGATTCTGTATCTACTGTGAATAATGCTGCAATAAACATGTGAGTCTAAGTATCTCTTCTATATAATGATTTACTATCCCTTAGATATATATTCAATAATAAGATTCCTGGATCATAGTTATATTTTTAATTTTTTGAACTTCTAAAAAATAATGGCTGTACTAATTCATGTTTCCATGAACTGTGTGCAACAGTTCCCTTTTCTCTACATCTTTGCCAACATTTGTTACTGTCTTTTTGAGATGCAGTCTTGCTCAGTTGCCCAGACTAGAGCGCAGTGGTGTGATCATGGCTCACTGTAACCTCTGCCTCCTGGGTTCAAGCAATTCTCCTGCCTCAGCTTCCCGAGTCACTGGGATTACAGGTGCCCACCACTAAACCCAGCTAATTTTTGTATTTTTAGTAGAGATGGGGTTTCGCCATCTTGGCCAGGTTGGTCTCAAACTCCTGACCTCATGATCCACCTGTCTCAGCCTCCCCAAGTGCTGGGATTACAGGCGTGAGCCACCACGCCTGGTCTTATCTTTTATTTTTGATAAGTCATTCTAACAGGTGTGAAATATTTCATAGTGGTTTTAATTTAAATTTCCATGAATATTAGTAATGTGCACTTTAGCCATTTGCATATCTTCTTTTGAAAAATGTCTCTTCAAGTCCTTTGCCTTTTTTTTTTTTTTTTTGAGATGAGGTCTCACTCTGTCACCCAGGTTGCAGTGCAGTGGCACGATCTCAGCTCACTACAACTTCCACCTCTCAGGCTCATGAGATCCTCTCACCTCAGCCTCCTGAGTAGCTGAAACCATTGGCATGCACCACCACACCTAATTTCCTGTAGAGACGGGGTTTTGCAATGTTGCCCAGGCTGGTCTCAAACTCCTAAGCTCAAATGATTCATCCGCTTTGGCCTTCTAAAGTGCTGGGATTATAGGCATAAGCCACCACGCCCAGCCCATTTCCTTTTGAGGTTCGATCTCTCTGTGGTCCAGGCTGGAATGCAACTATGCGATCATAGCTCACCGTAATCTCAAACTCTGGAATTCATTTTTTAATTGGCTTATTTGTTTTCTTGTTAGTTGAGTTCCTCATATATTTTGGAAGAATTAATATTGCTAAAATGACTATACTACCCAGAACACCTTAAAGAGACAATGTAATCCCTATAAGAATTCCAATGTCACTTTTCATAGAAATCGAAAATATAATCCTAAAATGGATAATTAATGTGGAATCACAGAAGGGCCCAAATAGCCAAAGCAATCTTAAGCAAAAAGAATAAAGCTGGAGGGATCATGCTAGACAATTTCAGAATATACCACAAAGCTACAGTAAACAAAACAGTACAGTATTGGGATTAAAAACATATAGCCAATGGAACAGAATAGAGAACCCAGAAATAAAATCCATATATTTATATTAAATTGATTTTGAACCAAAAGGCAAACGTACAATTTGGAATGAACAGCTGCTTTGATAAATGGTGCTGGGTAAACAGAATATCTACATGCAGAAGAAACTAGGCAGTATCTCACACCACATAACAAAAATCAACTTTAAATGCATTACTACAAAGTTAAATGTAGGCTGGACGTGGTGGCTCATGCCTGTAATCCCGGCACTTTGGGAGGTCAAAAAAGCAGGAGGACTGCTCGAACCCAGGAGTTTGAGACCAACCTGGGCAATACATGGAAACCCTGTCACTACAAAAACCTTTAAAAAAAATTTTTTTTTAAATTAGGCATGGTGTCATGTGCCTCTTGTCCCAGCTACTGGGGACAAGCTAAAGCAGGAGGATCACCTGAGCCCAGGAGGTGGAGGCTGCAGTGAGCCAAGATCAAGCTCACTGGTCTCACAGGGAGACACCGTCTCATCCTGTGAGACAGTGAGACACCGTCTCATCCTGTGAGACAGTGAGACACCGTCTCATCCTGTGAGACAGTGAGACACTGTCTCAATTAAAACAACAACAACAACAACAACAACAAAACAGGCTGAGGCACAACAATCGTTTCAGTCCAGGAGGTAGAGGCTGCGGTGAGCCGAGATCATGCCACTGCACTCCAGCCTCGGCCACAGGGCAAGACTCCATCTCAAAAAAAGAAAACAAACTTAAATTTAAGACCCAGAACTATAAAACTACTGGAAACGTAGGTAAAAATCTTCACGACACTGGTCTGCACAATGACCTTTTTTAGATATGATCCCAACAGCATAGGAAACAAAGGCAAAAATAGAGCACTGGAATTACATACGAAACTAAAAAATTTTTGTACAGGAAGAGATCTACAGAATGAAGAGACGATGTACGAAATGGGAGAAAATATTTGCAAACCATACATCTGGATCAGGGATTAATATTCAAAATATAAGTCCTCTGGTTAGATGAACATGGGATTATCTTTCCATTTACTTAATTTCTTTCAACATTTTGCAGTTCTCAGAGTATATGTTTTGTACTTCTTTTCGATGCTATTATATATGCTTTCCTCAATTTCAGTTTTGGATTCCTCTTTGCAAGTATATGGAAATAAAACAGATTTATGTATGCTGATCTTCCATCCTTCAACTTTGTTGAACTGGCTTTTATCTTTAATGGTTTGTGAATCTCTTTGAATTTTCTACATATTAAATCACGTTATGTGTGTATGTTTTACTTTTCCCTTTCCAATTTGATGCTTTTATTATTTGAAAAAAAAATTGGCTTCATTTTCCTGACTAGATCCTCCAGTAGAATGTTGAATAGAAATGCAGAGAGGGGTCATCTTGTTCCTAATTAGCAGGAAAACCTCCAATCCTCCACCATGATGTTAGCTGTGGGTTTTGTTTCTTTTGTTTTTTTTTATTTTTTTGTTTTCTGTTTTGAGACGGAATCTCGCTCTGTCGCCCAGACTGGAGTGCAGTGGCGCAATCTTGGCTCACTGCAAGCTCTGCTTCCTGGGTTCACGTCATACTCCTGCCTCAGCCTCCCGAGTAGCTGGGACTACAGGCGCCTGTCACCAAGCCCGGCTAAACTTTTTTTTTTTGTATTTTTAGTAGACGGGGTTTAATCGTGTTAGCCAGGATGGTCTCAATCTCCTGACCTCATGATCTGCCCACCTCGGCCTCCCAAAGTGCTGGGATTACAGGCCTGAGCCACCATGCCCGGCCTGCTCTGTGGGTTTTTTACAGATGCTTTTTAACAAGTTAAGAAAGTTCCAAACTTTCCCTACTGTTTAATGTTTTTATCATGAAGGGACATTGGATTTTATCAGTGCTTTTCACTATCTCTTAAAAAGACCATGTAGCTTTGTTCTTTTGATATGGCACATAACGTTAAAGATTCTTGCATGAGAAATTTACTTTGCATTCCTGAGACAAATCTCACTTGGTCATGGTGTATAATCCTTTTATGTTAGTTTCAAATTACTAGATTTGGTTAAGGATTTTCACATCTACATACTTTAAAAAAATATCATTCTTCAGTTTTCTTTTCCTATAGTGTTGGGGTCTGCTTTTGGTATTCAAATAATACTAGCCTTACAGAATTATTTGAGAAATGTTCCGTCCTCTTCTATTTCTTTAAAGAATTGAAGAACTGTACTTTTAAATGTTTGGTAGAGTTTACTAATAAAACCATCTGATTTGGGGCTTTGCATTTTGTCCTAATTCCACTGCTTTGTTTATGTTTGTTCAGACTTTCCTCTTTTTCAGTGAGTTCTGGTAGTTTTGCATCTTTTTAGGAATTTGTCTGTTTCATCTATTAAATGGAGTATCATACAGTTGGAATTATTCTATAGTATTCCCTTATATATTTTAACTACTAGAAGGTCTGTAGTAATGTCCCCTCATTCATTCCTGATTTTAGTAATTTGAGCCTTCACTCCCTTTTTTCGTGCTCAGTTTAGCTGAATGTTTAATTTTGTTGATCGTTCAAACTAAGGTTTTCCTTTTCTATTTTTGCCTATTCTCTATTAATTTCCACACTACTTTTTTCTTACATTCTGTTGACTTTAGGCTCAGTTTGCTCTTCTAGTTCCAGTTTCTTAAAAGGTCTAGGCTATTGATTTGAGGTCTTTTTTAATACAGCATTTATCACTATAAATTTCCTAAGAATTGCTGTAATTGCACCCTCCAAAACATTTGATATGTTTGTCTTCATTTTCATTCACCTCAAAGTATTCTCTAATTAACCTCATGATTTCTTCTTTTGACCCATTATTTAGAAGTGTTAATTTCAACGTATTTATAAATTTCTCAAGTTTCTTTTTAGTACTGATCTGATTTTATTCACCAGTCAGATAATGCTTTTTCATAATTTCAATCCTTTTAAATGTGTTAGTTTGCTTCATGGCCTAATGTGACTATACTGATGAATGTTCTACGTACACTCAAAAAGAAAGTCTATTCTGCTGTTGTTGGGTGGACTGTTCAAAGATGTCTCTTCAGTCTAGTTGGTTTAATGTCGCTCAAGTCGTCTCTTGTCTTGCTGATTTCCTCAGTTTTCTATCCATTATGACAGTCTTGTATTGAATTCTCCAATTATTACTGAATTGTGCACTTCTTCCTTCAATTCTGTCAATAGTTGCTTTATATATTTTGTTGTTCTCTTATTAGGTGCATATGTTTATGATATGTATGCCTTTCTGAGGCACCGACTCTTTTGTCATTACAGAATGTCCCTCTTTATCTCCAGCAATACTGTTTCAGTATATTTTGTCTGAAATCAGTATAGGCATGCTAGATTTACTGTGATTGCTATTTGCATGTTGTATCTTCATCTACCCTTTTACTTTCAGCCTATTTGCATCTTTAAATCCAAAGTCTGTCTCTTGTCAACAGCCTATAGGCCAAGGCTTTTTTTCCCTTTAGTCTGAAAATCTCTGCCATTTCACTGGATTGTTTAATCCTTTCACACCTGACATTACTTGGTTGTTTTTGTTTGTTTAGAGACAGGTCTCTCTATCATGCAGTGCTTAGATCAAACCTCACTGCAGCCTTGAACTCCTGGGCTCAAGTGATCTTCCCACATCAGCCTGCCAAGCAGCTGGGACTACAGGTATGCGCCATCACACTCAGCTAATTTTAAAATTTTTTTTTGTAGAGACAAGGTCTTACTATGGTGCCTAAGCTCATCTCAAACTCCCGGCCTCAAATGATCCTCGGCCTACCAAGTTGCTAGGATTCCAGACATGAGTCACCGTACCTGGCCTTCATATTACTACTGATATACAGATGCTGTGTGACTTGCAATAGTATTACATACCAATAAACCTATCAGAAATTGAAATTGAAAATATCCTAGGTCAAAGAGGCAGTAAATACAGGTACAACTAAACTACCAAGCATCACAGCTAAGCTTAAGCCTATCTTAAACATGTTCAGAACACTGATATTAGCCTACAATTGAGCAGAATAATTTAACCCGAAGTTGATGTTATACTAATGTCTTGAATTTCTCATGTAATTTATATTCTACTGAATGCCTATCCCTTTCCATAGCATCATAAACTAAAAATCACGTCAAACCATAATTCAGGATCCACTTGTAGCTTGATTTATGTCGGCCTTTCACTTTTTAGTTTACATCTCATGCCTTTTGTTCTATTCCTTTACTGCCATAGGATTTTTCTAATGGTGTCTTTTTTTTGAGACAGACTCTCACTCTGTCACCCAGCCTGGAGTATACTGGCATTGGGTATACTGGCCGAGGCAACCTCGGCTCACTGCAACCTCCACCTCCTGGGTTCAAGCGATTCTCCTGCCTCAGCCTCCTGAGTAGGTGGGATTACAGGTGCCCACCACCATGCCCAGCTAATGTTTGTAGTCTCTTTTTTTTTTTTTGAGACGGAGTCTCGCTCTGTCGCCCAGGCTGGAGGGCAGTGGCCAGATCCTCAAGCTCACTGCAAGTCTTCCCGCCCCCGGGTTTACGCCATCTCCTCCTCAGCCTCCCCGAGTAGCTGGGACTACAGGCCCGCCTGCCACCTCGCCCGGCTAGTTTTGTTTTGTATTTTTAGTAGAACGGGGTTCACCGTACCAGCCAGGATGGTCTCGATCTCCTGACCTCGTGACTCCGCCCGTCTCGGCCTCACCAAGGCTGGGATATTACAGCTTTGAGCCATCAACCCAGCCTAATGTGTTGTAATTTTACGTAGCAAGGGGTGTTCACCAGGGCATGTAGCGAGGCTGGTACATAAACTCCTGACTTCCGAAGTGAGCGCATTCCCCTTCACCTCACCCAACCAGTACTGAGCGAGAAATTACAGGTTGTGGAAACCATCCACGTCCGCCAACCACCTTGGCCCTAATAGTTTACATTTTAAAAACTCCCACATTTTTCTTTTCTTTTGGAGGGGAGTGATTCACAGCCGTTTTGTGCTGCCAGCTAAGTAAAGATGAGGATAAGCAACACAAGCTTACTCGTAAGCCTCGAAAACTCCTCTGACAACAACGGAGACTTTCAAATCACTAACTGACCACTCTACAAGTATAGCAGAGGGACATCAGAGGCGACCATATCACACCCCAGTCTCAATATTTTTTTTAAATGACAGATCTCACTACAAGTTGCCAGTGTTGCGTCTTCTTATAACTCTTGCGGCCGCTCAAGAAATCCTCGCATGGCCTTGGCGCGCCCAACACGATTTGAGATTACGAACACCTTTTAGGCCTATTGCCTGGCCTATAAATGGCTAACCATTATGTTTATATTTTATATCAAAGTTAATGAGTAAATGGCAGTCTGATTTTTTCTTTACATCAAAAATGTATGATACCAACATGTGTTGTGTGCCTGGCCTCATACAAACTTACACAAGGGGCATTTCTAGTCTACATGGAACAAGTTTGTGTGTGCATATGTTATTTTTCCTAAATAAATTCAACATACCATCACCACTGACGGTTATCTGGGCCTGGGGGTAACTTAGTGGTAATAGGATGTCAGATTAAAATTGAGGTAGAACCAGCGGGAGCCAGCTGCTCTCGACACCCGGATCAAATTACTCAGCACTCTGGGAGGGCCAAAGACTCAAACAGCCCACAGGAGTCTCAACAACCCATACCTGGGCAATCCTTACAGCGATACACGACGATCATACTCCAGTATAAAAAAAAAAAACAAAAAAAAAGGCACCGTACAGTGCTCACTATGCAGCCTGTAATCCCAGCACTTTGGGAGGCCAAAGTCAGGGTAGGATCACCTGAAGGTCCAGCCGAGTTCAAGACCAACCTGATCAACATGGCGAACCTGTTACTCTCTAACCCTAAGAACAGAATAAACAAATTATACCGGTCAATCGGTGGCGAGGCACTACTTAGAAGGCTGGAAGCAGTGAGAATCACTTCGAACTGCGGGATAGTGGTTAGCACTGAGCTGAGATCCCTTGACCACGCTTCACTCCACCTCAGGGGGAAAAAGAGGAAAACCTGCTCAAAAAAAAAAAAAAAAAAAAGAAAAAAAAGAAGACAATATATACAACCATTCATACTTTTTATATCTTTTGGTGTCAATTTTACCTATCTTTCCATTTCAACACAATTTCAAATTTGTCAACACAGTTCTTATAGTATTCTCTAATTGTATTTGTATTACCTGTAGTGCTGTCCCTCTTTTCATTTTTTTTTAAAACAGAGTCTTGCTCTGTCACCCAGGCTGGAAGGCAGTGGCACGATCTCAGCTCATTGCAACCTCCACCTCCTGGGTTCAAGCAATTCTCCTGCTTCAGCCTCTCCAGCAGCTGGAACTATAGGTGTGTGCCACCACACCCAGCTAATTTTTTTATTTTAGTAGAGATGGGGTTTCTCCATGTTGGCCAGGCTGGTCTCGAACTCCTGACCTCAGGTGATCCTCCTGCCTTAGCCCCCCAAAGTGCTGGGATTACAGGCACGAGTCACTGCACCTGGCCTCATTCTTGATATTAGTGATGTGTTTTCTCTTTTACTTGATCATTTTATTAAACATGTATCAAGATTGTCAAAGTAAACTACAAAAAAAAAGACAAAAAGATTGCCAAAAGATTTTAAGTTTGCCAGCTTGCCATCATACAGTGTTCCATTTCATAATTTCCCGCCATATTCCTTTTCTTTTTTTATTTGACACGGAGTTTCACTCTTGTTGTCCAGGCTGGAGTGCAGTGGCACAATCTCGGCTCACCGCAACGTCTGCCCCCTGGGTTCAAGCGACTCTCCCACCTCAGCCTCCTGAGTAGCTGGGAGTCACAGTGCCTGGCCTTTTTTAAAATTTTTATTGCCCAGGTTGGTCTTCAACTTCTGGGCTCCAGCAATCCACTCACCTCGGCCTCCCAAAGTACTGGGATTACAGGTGTGAGCCATCATGCCTGGCACATTTTCTTTTTCTTTTGAGACAGGGTCTCTCTGTGGCCCAGGCTGGAACGCAAAGGCGCAATTATAGCTCACTGTAACCTTGAACTCTTGGGCTCAACAGTTCTCCCATCTCATTCTCCAGAGTAGCTAGTACTACCCGTGTGTGCTACTGCGCCCAGCTAATTTTTTTCATAGCGATGGGGTCTCATTATGCTGCCCAGGATGGATTCAAATTCCTGGGCTTAAGTAATCCTCTGGTCTTGGCCTCCCAAACCATTGGGATTACACATGTGAGCTACCATGCCCTATCCTCCTTTCGCTTTCTTTGCATTTCCTTTGCTGTTCTTGCTCCAGCTTCAAGTAAAAACTCAGATATTTTTCAGTCTTTTCCTTTTCTATTTTTAGAGTCTCACTTTGTCACCCAGCTGCAGTGCAGAGGCATCAACATAGCTCACTGCAACCTCAAAATCCTGGGCTCAAGTAATCCTACTGCCTCAGCCTCCCAAGTAGCTAGGACTACAAGTGTGTGCCTCCATGGCTGGCTAATTTTACAAAACATTTTTTTGTAGAGACAGGGTCCTGTAATGTTACCCAAGCAGGTCTCAAACTCCTGACCTCAAGTTATCCTCTACTTCGGCCTCACAAAGTGGTGGCATTACAGGCATGAGTCAGCATGCCCAGCCTTTTTTTCTAATTTCCCACTTAAAGCTGTAAATTTTCCTCTAAGCCCTACTTTAGTTGGGCCCCAAGTTTTCAAAATTCTACCTTATAATTTGATACTTATCCAATATTTTCTAAGACACACTGTAATTTCTTAACCTGCGTATTATTCAGAAGTATGTTACTTTCCAAGCAATAGCATATTTCCTGTATCTTTGTGGTTAAAAGTTAGCTTAGTCTTTTTTCCTTTTACAGTTCAAAGCTATGGGTGCATGCTGATTTAGCTGGTTTTTTCCCTGCTTCATTGGGTTTCTCCATTATAAAACATCTCTGTTCTCCAATGATGTTCTACAAGATAGTATACATTTTAAAAGAGAAATTCTCATTAAATTAAAAAATAAAAAACTACTGAACTGAATTTTTTACTGTTACTGTTTTTAAAAAGTAAATATTTAGGAAAAAAAACCCATTTAACTAAACTTGTTCAAAGTCAGATACTTCAGCCAATATTTGAACAGAGGGTCTTAAGGCTCAAAGAAATCTATCATAAACACAAAACAGGTGTGTTATTATGAAGCAACAGGGCTGCTTTAACAGTTATATAGTGGTTAACAAAAATGACAAAACTCAGGCCAGGTGGCAGTTAATCTCATAATGAGCATGAAATAATCCCAAGTGTGGTTCATAGACCAGTAGCATCCGCATCACCTGAATGCTAATAGAATTCTGACATTACTTTTTCCAAGTTTTATCAATGTAAAAGTACAAAATGCTCATTATGAAACAAAGCAGCTGTTTGCCAGCACACCCAAATATCTAATGGCAATCACTTTAATTTTAACAACCTGTTTTTAAAATCGCAGTATTTCATAAATTTTAGCCATGTTGATTTCCTGTAATTGAAGATGAAGATTTAACTCACATAATTATTTTGAAGGTGGGGAGGAAACATTTTAATCGGATGGTAGGGAATGGTAACACTGGACAGGAAGCACTCACAGTTCCAAGAGTTTCCTTCCAAATTATAAAGACGTTCTTGTAATTAGCTAGATTTCCTACAGCCAGGTCTTCTGCCCATGGGAAGGAGGGGAAGATGCGAAAAGCATTGTGGTCTGCCCTTCTGTCACTCATAGATCCAGTTCTGTAGTTCACACGTCTCTTACAGCTCATCATAATTTCAGTTAAATCAATATTTAAATTGTTATAAATATTCTCTATATAGCCAGATAGACTACCATGACTACATTATCTTTCTTTCACAGTACTTTGTCTTTTCCTGGAGATATCAACTGAACCTTCTTATAAACCTAACTTTCACTTTCCAAATTGACCAGAACTATCATATTATCAACCTTTCCCCCATTCTACGCTCTTTCAAGATCAAGCTTAAAGATCACCTCTTCTTTATCTAAATTTCCCACTACAAATATTTTTTATATCTTCAGTGATACGGCCTTTCTTACAGTAGTTTTAATAAATGCTGTTTAATGAATATTCACTTAAAAACAAACCTCTGGAAAGCCACCCAAAATTATTCTCTTTAATAACAAGTACTGAAAAGCCTCCCGAAGTCACTGTCTGCTTAATAAAGAGTACTAAAAAGGCCTCGGCAACTTTTGCCATGGCTATCTGATAGGCTAGTTCAAATCAGCATACTGTACACACTAGAGCCTCAGAGGTATACCAATGGAAATTCCCACATTTAGTAGACACATATAATGCCCCTAAATAATTAATGGCTAACTTTAGTAACACCTCTCTAAACATTTCATAACTTAATCAGGAGTTCAAAAAAATCCAATATATTATCTCCCTGTCCTCCAAAAAGTCATGAGGTTATTTCTCTCTAGATACTGGCTGACTTCAATCTGTCCCACAATTGGAAAAATGAAGATAAAGAACTCTCCTAAGTCTACTGTAATGCAGAATAAGTATCTAAATGATATATGAACATGAGATACCGGAGGCGGGCGGATCACCTGAGGTCAGGAATTTGAGACCAGCCTGGCCAACATGGTGAAACCCTGTCTCTACTAAAAATACAAAAATTAGTCGGGCGCCTATAATTCCAGCTGCTTGCAAGGCTGAGGCAGGAGAATCGCTTGAACCCAGAGGCTGGAGGTTGCAGTGAGCCGAGATCGTGCCACTTCACTCCAGCCTGAGCCAAAGAGCGAACCTCTGCCTCAAAATAAAATAAAATAAAAGAGATAGATAAGTCACTGCAGTGTGTGTGGGGGCCGGGGGAATGAAGTAAAATAAATAGACTATGACATAGAATGAGAGAATACGATTTTTTGTATTTTGTATTATCTCACTCAACAATGAGAACTAGTACTCTTGTGCATTTAAAGTTGTATTTTATTTTTAACTATCCAATATATTAAACTTTGATTACATAAAATGAAATAGATTGTGCACACTCACTATAAGAGAACTATGATATATGCACAAGCAAAGATGCAGGGATCATGCAACAGTTTCGTACCAGATTTCAAGATATCAAGTAGCAAGGAAACAATGGAATTTAAGGCTGAGGTGAAGTACAGGCATAAGGCAAGGAAAGCACAACATTCAAGATGTACCTATATACACCAGTTCTTAAAACACGCAAATCATTTCCAATAAGGCACTGGCTCATGTATTTCTGTTGAGGCAGAAGTCAATCTTAGGATGTGGTCTGTACAGATCTGCAGATAAGACTGAGAGTGAAGTAAATTTGATTAAGATCGGAGTCAACACTTCTACAAACATATTGCAGAATAAACAAGCTAAGAAGAAAGGCATATTTCACAAAAGCTGAATTCAGTGTTATTAGTCCTTCATTCTAACGCTTCATTTTTACATTTTTCAATTGCTTTCCTGTGATATAACTTATCTTTATCTTGGTCTTCCCCATTTGTTTTGCAAACAGTTATGTCGCAGGTCATTTACTGGCTACAATAAATATGACAAAATCATAATAAAAACAGTATTAAGTCGCAATCTAGAATAACAATTTAAGTGAATATGACATAGTTTTATTAATGTGGACTATTCAGTACAACTGTCCTCTTCTTCTATACATATTAACCATATACAAGTCTTCAGAGCAGAAAAAGCCATTGTGTCGTAAAGGAAGCAACACGTGGTTAGAAACTTCATTTTCAACGTAGGAACATGGAAAGGCAGAAGTCCGTTTCCCTAAGTGCGGTAAGGTTTTAACAGAAATAAAGCAAATTACTGCTTCCTCTCTTTCTTAAACCTGCTTGTCAAACTTGGAGAAAGGTGGTTACAGAAGGGCGGTAAGATGGAATTTTCTTTAAAAGAATCATAAAAACGAACTTCTACCGTAAGGAAGTCGTCTTCCTTAAATCCTACCATCCCTACACCGGCAAGCTCAGAGGTACGGGATTTCGGCAGTTTACTCAGAATGTTTTATTTTTCCTGATGCTCTGGTCCCTACTTTTTAACAAACTTCAAGGCCGCCTGGCAAGATCCAGTTGCCTTCTGGCACCTGGCTTCATTGGATGATTAAAACGACTCAAGAAAATCTGGCAATGGGACACTAAGTTGGTGGAGGTGGAGATTTATCCATTAATTTCTAAAAGCATTCCGGACAAGAGCGAGCTTGTAGTTACCCCCTCAGAACAAAAAACACGGACCACTTCCCTCCGCAGTCCCCATCCCCAGTGCCGCCCGGACCTGGGGCCGCACACCACTCCCGCTTCACCAGCACCCCTCTCTGAAACTGTTTAGACGCGCCCGTCCGCCCCTCAGGGGCCCCTTCCCGGCCGGGTCAGACGGCCCCGCGGGCGCTTTTCAGTCAGGGCAGCCTCGCCGCAAACGTCCGGTCGGCCCGGCGCTCGGAGGCCTCCGGGGCCGGCCCTCAGAGACGCGACCGACGCCCCCAGAGCCGCCACCCCACCAATCGCCGCTCTCGCAGGACACTCGCCCGGCCCCAACGTACCTAGAGCGGCACCGCGCCAGCCGCAGCAATACCCAAACCCACTTCGAACCGCAGCCGCTAACAATGGTGGTCCGGCCAAGACCTGCTGAAGTAGGTCTCCCAACGCCCACCTCCAGCTGATTATGGACCAATAGCAGCGCGAATGTGTGGCAGCCCAGCCCAATCAGGCACAGCCAGCTAGAGTGGGCGGGGCGAAGGGCCGCGAGGGGAAATGGAAGTAAGCTGAGGGTTGCCTGGGGTTCGCCTCCGTGAGCGCTTCTTCCGGTCAGTCACCGGGGCTTTCCCGCCATAGCGTAGATGGAGGCGCCTGAGCTGGGCCTTTGTTTTCAGTGACTGGTGTGAAGATTTAGACTTTCGAAACTTATTAGGAATAAAATCGTATTTACAAAAACAACTCCTCACCCTGATCGGTAGTTTCCGATTTGAATTTTTTAAATATTGTTTGAAAATATTTATCTTATTTACTTTTTTTGACGAGTCCTTAAATTTTGCGACTCAGGAGATTGGTCCTAGCACCGTACTATTTTTTTTTTTCTTTTTTTTGAGACGGAGTTTTGCTCTTGTCTCCCAGGCTGGAGTTCAGTGGCGTGATCTCAGCTCACTGCAATCCCCATTTCCAATCTCCCGGGTTCAAGCGAGTCTCCTGCCTTAGCCTCCTGAGTAACTGGGACCCCAGGTGTGTGCCACCATGCCCGGCGAATTTTTCTACTTTTAATAGACATGGGGTTTCACTGTGTTGGCCAGGCTGGTCTTGAAACTCCTGACCTCAGGTGATCCGCCCACCTCTGCCTCCCAAAGTGTTGGGATTACAAGCATGACCCACCGCACCGGCCTGCACCAGATCCTCGAATTCGCTAAATTGTCCCAGAAACCTGCCAGCCTTGGCTGCTTGTGATTTCATGAGGCCGGATGCCTTAGGTGCCTGCCCACTTGGATGCCATGAACTCACTCAACAGGTGGTTACTGAATGCCCACTGTGTAGAAAGTACAGGAAATACAACAGTGGATTAGGTCCATAATGCCCTCTTTTATTTATTTATTTATTTATTTATTTATTACAGAGTTTCGCTCGTTTCCTAGGCTGGAGTGCAATGGTGCGATCTCGGCTCACCACTACCTTCGCCTCCGGATTCAAGTGTTTCTCCTACCTCAGCCTCCCCAGTAGCTGGGATTATAGGCATGCACCACCATGCCTGGCTAAGTTTTTTTTTGTATTTTTAGTAGAGACGGGGTTTCTCCATGTTAGGCTGATCATGAACTCCCGACCTCAGGTGATCCACCCGTCTTGGCCTCCCAAAGTGCTGGGATTACAGGCGTGAGCCAGCCACGCTTGTCATGAGGCTAGCGCTGCCTGCCTTGTCACTTTCAGTTACGAGAAAAATGAGGTGAGTCCAGACAATCTAGGTTAGGTCATCAACAGAATAACATATTCCAACCAGCCAGTTCCCCGAATATGCTCCAGGGATCTAGGGGTAATCTTTAATGTCAATCCTATTTTTATAATTATACTATATTTATAATAATATAAAGATGTTTTGCTTTTTTCATTCTCTGAGTCAGAAGAGTCAATGGAATTTTCTAGAAGCCTCTGGAAAATTGACGTGTGATATTGCTACAGATTGAATACAGAAGCAGACATGAGAATCTAACTACCAACCTGGGCAACAAAGTGAGACCTCCACTTTTCTACAAAAGTGAAAATAAAAAGCTGCATCCTTCCAGCTACATGGGAGGCTGAGAGGATGGGAGGATCACTTAAGCTCAGGAGTTAGGGGCTGCAGTGAGCTGTGAAAGTGCCACTGCACTCCACCTTGGGTGATACAGCAAGAGACTGTCTTAGAAGAGAGAGAGAGAGACCAAGCATGGTGGCTCACATCTGTAATCCCAGCACTTTGGGAGGCTGAGGTAGGAGGATCATGAGGTCAGTAGTTTGAGACCAGACTGGCCAACATTGTGAAACCCTATTTCTACTAAAAATATAAAAATTAGCCGGGCATGGTGGCGCATGCCTGTAATCCCAGCTACTTGGGAGGCTGAGGCAGGAGAATAGACTGAACCTGGGAGGTGGAGGTTGTGGTAAGCCGAGATTGTGCTACTGCACCCCACATGGGCAACAAAGTGAGACTCCATCTCAAAAAAAAACAGAGAGAGAGTCTTACTGTATTAAGTCAGATATTAAGGAAATTAGCAAAAATGTAAAACAATCCTAATCTTTGCACATTTTTTGTTGTTCTGGAACATGATTTTGAAAATAATTATAGCGTTGCTAAGAGAGATAGTGTGGGAGGGAGTGGAAGGTAGTAAATTGCAGTCAGATAAGGAATTTGGACTTAATTCAGTTTAACAGTGAGTAACTAGCCTTTAGAAATGTTATGTCTATTTAAGGTACTAGGATATCTTGTATGTCATTTTAACAATAGTAATAAAACAGACCAGGCACACTCCTGTAATCCTAGCATTTCGCTACATCTATTTAAGGTACTAGGATATCTTGTATTTCATTTTAACAATAGTAATATAATAGGCCATGGGCACACCTGTAATCCTAGCATTTTGGGAGGCCAAGACCGACAGATAGCTTGAGACCAGGAGTATGAGACCAGCTTGGGCAATATAGCGAGATCCCACCTCTATAAAAAAAATAATTTATATTTACTGGACATTATGTTAATAAAGTTTATTATTGTTGGCCGGGTGTGGTGGCTCATGCCGGTAATCCCAGCACTTTGAGAGGCCAAGGTGGGCAGATCACTTGAGGTCAAGAGATCAAGACCATCCTGGCCAACATGGTGAAACCCCATCTCTACTAAAAATACAAAAATCAGCTGGGCATGATGGTGCGCATCTGTCGTCCCAGCTACTTGGAAGGCTGAGGCGGGAGAATCGCTTGAACCCCAGAGAAGGAGGTTGCAATGAGCCAAGATCATGCTACTGCACTCCAGCCTGGTGACAGAGCGAGACTCCGTCTCAATAAATAAATAAATAAATTCATGCATTCACATAATGTGCTACATGAAGTACTATGAAGTCTCTCGATTTGCTATTTGACTTTTTAAAATAAATAATGCTTAACATAATAACAGATACAGGTTCTTGTACATTTCTTGACTTGTTGTAGACACTTGATATATAGTAACTTATTAAAATTAATAAAGCTGAGACTATCAATGATCTTGAGTAAATTCTTCAGATTTTTGTGTTGGAATGCTTTCTTGTTTGTTCGTTTTCCTCCATTGAGGATTGTGGTGGGCAAAATTTGTACTCCCATGATCTTTGTCTCCTAGTATGCCTCTTACAGTTATAAGTTACCTTACATAGCAAAAGGGACTTTGCAAATATGATTAAGGTTATAATCAGCTGACCTTAAGATGGAGGACTTAACCTAGATTTTCCTAGTGAGTACAGTGTAATCATGTGAATCCCTAAAGGCAAAAGACAAGTCACATAGATGCAGCAGAAAGGAAAGCCATAGATTTTCAAAGCACAGGCAGAACTCAACCCATGGTTCCTGGCTTGAAGATGAGAGGGACCACATGCAAACCTTGAGAATGAAAGTAGTTCTGCCAACAACCTGAATGAACCCAGAAGCAGATTCTTCTGCACAGCCTTAGCTGACTGACAGCCTATTGAGACCCTAAGCAGAGTTCCCACCTGAGTCCACTGTACTTCTGACTTACAGAACTGTGAGATAAGTGGGTAGTGTTTTAAGCCATTATGTTTGTGGTAACTTTTTATGGCAATAGAAAACAAATGCAAGCATTCATTCCACACTTTTCTCAGCACTCCCTGAGGCAAAGCGGAAACCCTATGAACTACATTTCCCAG
This sequence comes from Rhinopithecus bieti, assembly GCF_001698545.2. Lineage (NCBI taxonomy): Eukaryota > Metazoa > Chordata > Mammalia > Primates > Cercopithecidae > Rhinopithecus > Rhinopithecus bieti. The sequence goes on along the minus strand of NW_016809864.1, from coordinate 666,773 downwards.
GAGCCCTTGCCTCCTGCGTTCTGGATTCACTTGTGTTTTACCCAATGGAATACACTTCCAGAAATTTGGAAAGTGGCAGACATACATGTTATTGTGGGTTTTTACTTAGGTTTTGGCTCTCTTTCGCACCAGTCCCTGTCTCAGTTACTTAAAGGCAGCTGTGACAACAGTAGTTTTCTGAACTTTTCTGCCCTTTGGGCAGCAGAAGCAGCACCCTTCTTATTCTCTGGACCACAGAGGCAGCAGCACAAATGAAAACCAATGAGACTGGCCATGGTGGCTCACGCTTGTAATTCCAGCACTTTGGGAGGCCAAGGCAGGTAAATTACCTGAGGTCAGGAGTTCAAGGACAGCCTGACCAACATGATGAAACCCTGTCTCTACTAAAAATACAAAAATTAGCTGAGCATGGTGGCGGGCACCTGTGATTCCAGCTACTCAGGAGACTGAAGCAGGATAATTGCTTGAACCCAGAGGCGGAGGTTGCAGTGAGCTGAAATCACACCATTGCACTCCAGCCTAGGCGACAAGAGTGAAACTCCGTCTAAAAAAAAAAGAAGGAAAATCAATGTGACAGTAGCTCCTCCAGCCCTTACAAACTTATGAGCATCTAATTCTCTGTACTAAATACCATTATGTTTGAAATATGTGAAATGGTTTCGTTTTTCCATGACTGAACCCTAATTAATAGACTTCTCCATGCCTGAGTTTCCTGACATATAAAATGAAATTACTAACAATACATAACACATAGTAAAAATTAACCACTTAGAATTATTGCATGAATTAAATTACATTGACTCAATTCATGTAAAGTGTTCAACAGAGTACTTAACGAACAGTAAGTGTTCGATAAACGTTTGTTACTATTTTATTTTCTAAAGGGTTATTACTGTGATTACGAAATTGGCACTAAAAAAATGCCAGTTTATTCTACCTTTTCTCTAACCTATCTTGAACATTCCTAGCTTGAAAACAAACATACACCAGCCTGAGCAACATAGAGAGACCCTGTCTTTACAGTTTTTTTTTTTTTTTTTTTTTTTTGCCAGGGGGGGGGGGGGCCAATATTCCTAGCTACTCAGGAGGCTGAAGTGGGAGGACTACTTCAGCCCAGGAGTTCCAGGCTGCAGTGAGCTTTGATTGTTCCGCTGCACTCCAGCCTGGGTGACAGAGCAAGACCAAAAAAAAAGAAAAAAGAAAAAAAAGGGGGGGCCGGGCATGGCAGCTCACACCTGTAATCCCAGAGCTTTGGGAGGCCAAGGCAGGCAGATCATGAGGTCAGGAGTTTGAGATCAGTGTGGCCAACATGGTGAAACCCTGTCTCCATTAAAAATACAAAAATTGTCTGGGTGAGGTGGTAGGTACTTGTAATCCCAGATACTTGGGAGCCTGAGGCAGGAGAATCACTTGAACCTGGGAGGCAGAGGATGCAGTGAGCTGGACCATGCCACTGCACTCCAGCCTGTGCAACAGAGTGAGCCTCTGTCTCAAAAAAAGAGAAAAACAAAAAGAAAAGAAAACACACAAACATTGTGAGGACTAAACTCTGATTTTTATAAATCGTGGCCAAATTCCTATCTAAGGGACCTGGGGAGTCATGCCCTACAAACCATAAATTCTCATCAGTTGGGTATAAAACCCATATATCACGACTTACTTTCCAACCTGACAAGAAAGTCAAAATATTTTACCCCAAAATATGTTTCTTTGCCATATTTTGAAATGGTCCTGCAAAGTTGTCCTTTGTGGAGCAAAATGTGCATCTGTAAAGAATCTCTATTAACATAGCTAGATATTTTTCTTCCAGGCCCTCCCAATCCTGAAGAGATTAAGTAAAAGTCTAGCACCCTTTAAAGGTACGAATAGGAAACATGTGTCATCTGTTGTCTCTGAGGGCAGCCATTATAGGACTTCAAAAGAACCTTGGTCTCCACAGTATTTTATCTTAACCTGAACATTTCCTGATCCCAGGTCTTTTTTTTTTTTTTACACGGAGTTTCTCTCTTGTTGCACAGCCCAGGCTGGAGTGCAGTGGCGAGATCTGGGCTCACTGCAACCTCCACCTCCTGGGTTCAAGTGATTCTCCTGCCTCAGCCTCCAGAGTAGCTGGGATTACAGGTGTGTGCCACCATGCCTGGCTAATTTTTTGTATTTTTAGTAGAGACGGGGTTTCACCATGTTAGCCAGGATGATCTTGATCTCCTGACCTAGTGATCCACCTGCCTTGGCCTCCCAGAGTGATGGGATTATAGGCATGAGCTACCATGCCCGGCCCAGATTAATTCTCTTTCAAAAGCCATATGAGGCCAGGCACAGTGACTCACGCCTGTAATCCCAGCACTTTGGGAGGCCTAGGCGGGCAGATCAACTGAGGTCAGGAGTTTGAGATCAGCCTGGCCAAGATGGTGAAACCCCATCTCTACTAAAAATACAAAAATTATCTGGGTATAGTGGCATAATCCCCAGCTACTTGGTAGGCTGAGGCAGGAGAATCGCTTGAACCCGAGAGGTGGAGGTTGGGGTGAGCCGAGATTGCACGCATTGCCACTCCCCCAGGGCCTGGGCAACCAAGAGGAAACTCCATCTCAAAAACAAAAAAAAAAAAAAAAAAAAAAAAAAGGGAATACAAGCTGTAACAGATTAAATTGTTAAATTAGTCTTGTGTAGAAAACGTTATAATTGGCCGGGCGCAGTGGCTCAAGCCTATAATCCCAGCACTTTGGGAGGCCGAGACAGGCGGATCACTGGGTCAGGAGATCGAAACTATCCTGGCTAACACGGTGAAACCCCGTCTCTACTAAAAAATACAAAAACTAGCTGGGCGAGGTGGCTGCGCCTGTGGTCCCAGCTACTCGGGAGGCTGAGGCAGGAGAATGGCGTGAACCCGGGAGGCGGAGCTTGCAATGAGCTGAGATCTGGCCACTGCACTCCAGCCTGGGGGACAGATCAAGTCTCCGTCTCAAAAAAAAACAAAAAACAAACAAACAATAAAAACGTTATAACCCTCAGGCTGGGCTTGGTGGTTTACGCCTGTAATCCCAGGACTTTGGGAGGCTAAGGTGGGTGAATCATGAGGTCAGTAGTTCGAGACCAGCCTGGTCAACATGGTGAAACCCCTTCTCTACTAAAAATACAAAAATTAGCCAGGTGTGGTTGTGGGCACCTGTAATCCCGGCTACTCCTTAAATCTGGGAGGTGGGGGTTGCAGTGAACTGAGATCCGGCCATTGTACTCCAGCCTGGGCAACAAGAACAAAAAACCCCCCCCCAAAAAAAAAAAAAAAAAAAAAGGAAAGAAAGAAAGAAAATAAAACATAATCCTGTTAATTTCCTTTGTTATCTGCGTATGTGAGCTAGAACTTAACTTTTAACTTGAGTACACTGATTCCATTTTTTCTGCTGCTCATGTCTCCAGACAAGAAAATGACTGCCCTGTTGGGTTTCAGACTTTAATAGGGCCTGTAGCCCTTTTATTTTGGCCAATTTCTCCCATTTGGAACAGGAACAATTAACGAATGTCTGTACTCCCATGGCATCTTGGAAATAACTTGCTTTTGATTTTACAGGCTCCTAGACAGAAGGGACTTGCCTTGTCTCCAATGAGACTTTGGAGTCACACTTTTGGGTTAATGCTAGAATGAGGTAAGACTTTGGGGGACTGTTTCCTTTCCATGTGTTTTTTTTTTTTTTTTTTCCTCAAGATGTCGCCCAGGGTAGAGTGCAGTGGTGTGATCTTGGCTCACTGCAACCTCTGCCTCTCGGGTTCAAGCAATTCTCCTGCCTCAGCCTCCTGAGTAGTTGGGATTACAGGCGTGTGCTACCACGTTTGGCTAATTTTTATATTTTTAGTAGAGACGGGGTTTCACCATATTGGCCAAACTGGTCTTGAACTCCTGACCTCAGGTGATCTGCCTGCCTCAGCCTCCCAGAGTGCTGGGATTACAGGCGTGAGCCACCTTGCCTGGCCTCCTTTCCAATTTAAAAGAGTATATTTAACATTCCATCTTAGACATTGTGATGGCTGTGAAGTCTTTGTGTGAGAAAGGTTTATTCAGGTGAAAAGCCTTTCCCAGATTTTCACTTGAATAAACTCTTTAAAACTGGATTTTGAGCCTTTCAATTATTTCAGGTTGACATAACTAAAATAGAATGAGCTTATATACTCCTAGAATGCACTCAGCCTGTGAACTGTAAAATTGTTCCATTCTTGTTAAAGCTTTAGTTTTGGGGAATTCACATCAATGGGTATCAGAGCTAGGCACAGTGATGTGGTTAAAAGAAAGTTGCCTCAGCTGGGCCCAGTGGCTCACACCTGTAATCCCAACACTTTGGGAGGCCGAGGTGGGCAGATCACTTGAGGTCAGAAGTTTGAGACCAGCCTGGCCAACGTGATGAAACCCTGTCTCTCCTAAAAATACAAAAATTAGCCGGGTTTGGTGGTGGGAGCCTTTAATACCAGCTACTCAAGAGGCTGAAGCAGGAGAATTGCTTAAACCTGGGGTTGGGGGCAGAGGTTGCAGTGAGCTGAGATCGAGCCATTGCACTCCAGCCTGGGTGACAGAGGAAGACTCCGTCTCAAAAAGAAAAGAAAAGAACAACAAAGAAAGGTGCCTCATCACAGACCGTGTTGCAGCTATGTCTTTGGTAACATAGTTTATGGAAATACTTACAAAGTGAAAATTATGCAAACGGGTAAAGGTACCAGGTTCCTAGCTCCCTGGACTCCCCACATGACTGTGAGAGAGGAGACAGGGACTGGTTAGGCAGATAGAGAGGGAGGACCTCAGAAGAAAGATAATGCCTACAGGAATGCACCCGCACCACCCCTGTTATGCAGCTAGCAGATGGAAATGTGGTTAAGAACTTCCTCTTTTACCAGAATTTTTAATCAAAAGGATGTTTGTCCCAACTTAGACACAGACACAATAAATCAACTAAATGTCCTTAACCTGACCCAAGCTCATTATAATATCATTAACATGAGATCTGCAGTGTGGTTTTACCCGCCAGTGGGCTTTTCTGTGGTGCTTATGGCTAATAACTAAGATGCAGTAACTATAGACAAGAACGCACCTGCGCACTAACAACTGGGACCCGGAAGCAGCCAGGAAGCAGAGGTTCGTGTAGGATGCAAATGAGAAAAACACCCCTAGAAAGGAAGGATAAAAACCCCTGGGGATGCTGGGCATGGTGGCTCACACTTGTAGTTCCAGCACTTTGGGTGGCCGAGGCAGGCAGATCACTTGAGGTCGGGAGTTCAAGACCAGCCTGGCCAACATGGTGAAATCCTGTCTCTACCAAAAACAAAAATTAGCTGGGCGTGGTGGTGCATGTCTGTAATACCAGCTACTCGGGAGGCTGAGGCAGGAGAATCGCTTGAACCTGGGAGATGGAGGTTGCAATGAGCTGAGATTGTGACATTTCACTCCAGCCTGGGCAACAGAGCAAGACTCCATCTCAAAAAATAAAACAAAACAAAACACCCTGGGGATGACCAACCCACTTTCAGGAGCCCTGTCTTTACTGAGAACTTTCTGTTGCTTAATAAAACTCTACTCTGGGCCAGGCACGGTGGCTCATGCCTGTAATCCCAGTAATTTGGGAGGCCGAGGCGGGTGGATCACCTAAAGTCAGGAGTTCGAGACCAGCCTGGTCAACATGGTGAAATCCTGTCTCTACTAAAAACACAAAAATTAGCTGGGCATGGTGGCAGGTGCCTGTAATTCCAGCTACTTGGAAGGCTGAGGCAGGAGATCATTTGAACTCGGGAAGCAGAGGTTGCAGTGAGCTGAGATCATGTCATTGCTCTCCAGCCTGGGTGACAAGAGTGAAACTGTCTCAAAAAAAACCCAAAAACAAAAAAACAAAAAAAACCTCTACTCTGCCTTACCCTCCTGTGTCCAATAAGGAAACTGCGACAATTGTATCAGTACCGAAGATAAGGCCCAAGCAGAGTGATGAGTCCAGCAGGAGACCACTGCTTTTCCCCCTTGTATTACTCCATTCTCACACTGCTATGAAGATACTAATACTACCCAAGACTGGGTAATTTATAAAGAAAGGAGGTTTAATTGACTTATAGTTCTGCATATCTGGAAGGGCTCAGGAAACACACAATCATGGCGGAATGTGAAGGGAAAGCAAAGCACGTCTTACGTGGTGTCAGGAAAGAGAGAGAGTGTAGGGGAAACTGCTACTTTTTTTTTTTTTAGACAGAGTCTTGCTCTGTAACCCAGGCTGGAGTGCAGTGGTGCGATCTTGGTTCACTGCAACCTCCGCCTCCTGGGTTCAAAGGATTCTCCTGCCTCAGTCTCCCAAGTAGCTGGGACTACAGGCATGTGCCACCACGCCCAACTAATTTTTTGTATTTTTAGTAAAGATGGTGTTTCACCTTGTTAGCCAGGATGGTCTCGATCTGGTGACCTTGTGATCTGCCCACCTCAGCCTCTCAAAGTGCTGGGATTACAGCCGTCAGCCACTGCACCTGGTCAAAACTGCCACTTTTAAAGCATCAGATCTCATGAGAACTCTCTATCATAAGAACAGCATGGGGGAAACCATCCCCACGATCCAATCACCCGACACTTGGGGATTACAATTTGAGAAGAGATTTGAGTGGGGACACAGAGCCAAACCATATCACCCCTCCAGATTTGGGAGAGTTTTTGTACATTTATGGTCCCGCCCTGGAGGGAATAGACTTAGGTTATCTGTCTGCCTGATTACCATATGCTTGTTATCAGTCTGCTTTCTGCAGTGTATTGATGGGAAATGTTGACATGACTTGATGCTCATCAGTCTAGTGGCCAGCACAAACAAACCCAGCATATTCCTGGCTATTTACTTAAAGGGATCAAAGGCTAGTCTCCAAGATGCTTACATCAGAAGTAGGCTCTGTATCCGAGGTCCATTTCTGCATAGATTATTTCAAATATTTTACTAAAGTGAGACTTTGCTTGGATATTTGTTTCCACTGTATGAGTTCAAGTCTGAGTCATTCCAAAATTTTTTTCTTTTTTTTTTTTTACTGAAGTCAAATTTATGGACGTAAAAATTACATAAAACAAAAGGCACAACGTTTTAAGTGCACAACGAGTTTGGAGAAGTATAGACATTGTCGTACCAAAAATAAACACTTCCATCACCACCCCAAATTCCCTTATGCTCTTTGCAATCATCCTCCAACCACTGATCCCCAACGCCATAAAACTCCTCACCTTCTTTCAATTAAAATGTATTAGTTGCACTTGTTTTAGAATTTATTCTAAGTTGGATTATGCAGTACTGTATTTTAAAATTTATTATTATTTTCTTCAGCATAACTTCTTTTTTTTTTCTTCTTTTTAAGAGTTGGGATCTCACTCTGTCATCCAGAGCGCAGTGGTGCAATCATAACTCACCGCAGTCTCCAACTCTGGGGCTCAAGTGATTCTCCCTCAGCCTCCCATGTAGCTGGGATTACAGGCACTCCCCACTGTGCCTGGCTTCTTTTTTACTTTTCAGTATCAAAAATATTATTTTAAAAATATTTAGCTAAACCGAAAAAAGTACTGATTTTGGTCATGCAACAGCTCAATTTAGTTTGAATAATTCAGAGACAAGTAACTATATTAGAACAAGAGAGGATCATTATTTTTCCCTTTTCAACTAACATAGAAAATTCATCACCAAAAGAAAACATTGGATGGTGTGTACTTGACAACTAAGTTTCCTAAAGGAAATTGACAAAAGGAGAATAGGGAACCTCACATTCATCTACATCAGGAAAGCACCTTTATCCAAATAACTCTTTCATACACTGAACTCATGATCTATTTACTCTTTTGAAAGCAAAAACAATATGCATTTCCTAGCTTTCTATACTGAAAAACCCAAGAACAATGACCAACCTAATGGCTATGAACTCCCCCAGTGTTCAGTTAAAATGTTATTTCCCACTCCACCAAATCAGGGCTTCCTGAAGAAATAGTTGACTGCAGGTCTCAGACAGGAAAGTACAATTTAACCTGGAACATCTCACATTCAAAGGGTTGGGGAATTGAGTTTCATCACTTAAATGGAGGAATATCTTGGAATTTGTGAGCATATTTTGAAACCACCACAAATTCATTAAATGATTTTGATTTTTTAAAAGATATTCTGTAGACATCCTTATAAAACTCAAACAATACAAAAGCATGTTCCATACAGCAGAAACTGAAATGACCTCTTCACAAAACCTACTCACACATCCACTCCAACTTTACTTGCATAACTTCACAGACTTCCCTAAATACATACACACACACACACACACACACAAGAGAGAGAGAGATTTGGGATTTTGATTATTATATGAATGGGCTTGTCCTACTATGCCATTTATCAATCAAAACATCATGTCTTGACCGGGTGCGGTGGCTCACGCCTGTAATCCCAGCACTTTGGGAAGCTGAGGCAGGCGGATCACCTGAGGTCAGGAGTTCAAGACCAGCCTGGCCAACATGGTGAAAATCCATTTCTACTAAAAATACAAAAAAATTAGCCCCCTGGTGGTGGTGGGCACCTGTAATCCCAGCTACTCAAGAGGCTGAGGCAGAAGAATCACTTGAACCCGGGAGGCAGAGGCTGCAGTGAGCTGATTTCACAGCACTGTAATCCAGCCTGGGCGACAGAGCAAGATCCTGTCTCAAAAACAAACAAAAAAAAATCACCAAAAAAAAAAAAAAAAAAAAATCATGTCGTGAAGATCTTTCCATGTGAGCATAGAGCTAAGTCATTCTTCTTAAAAACTGCACCACATTTCATTGTGTTGATGCACAGTAATTTACTTAATCAATTCCCGGTAGGCAGGCACAGATGATGTACCTTTTTGCCTTTTTTTCTATTGTACACATTGTTGCAGTGAAATCTTTTCAGTCTTGCCCTTCTAGTTCTAGAAATTGTGAGACCTTGGAATGAAAAAAGTGCTGCATTAAAGGGTACGTGTATATTAAAGTTTAACAGTAATTGTCAAATGGCGAGTTGGGGGAAATTCTCTGAAAGAGAAGTTGTTCCAGGAAAAAGGACAGAATCTTTACCAGTTAGCCTGTTGGCAAGTAACAAAAAACAACCCAAAGTGACTCACAGGAAAGGAAAAGATATTTATTAAAAGACAGAGGAATGCAGCCAGGCTTTGGTAGCATAAGGGAATGTGGAATTGATAAGCCATCCGGACTCTCTGTCGCTCATCTGTGCTTCTTTCCCTAGTCCAATTTTCCTGGCTTCTCCATTCATAAAATAGATAGAATATTGCAATCTCAAAGCTTCCATATTTACACCTCTGTCCAAGAGACCCATCTAGACTAACTGGAACCCCAGATTCCAGAAGGAGAGGGCCTCCTTGGTTCAGACTGGGCCTGTTAAGTTGAAGATGATCAAGCATCCTGCACTACAAACATGGGACATCCCACTACCAGGACACATCCTTCCACTCTTAATAAAACAACAGGTTTGAGGGTAAACTGCTTCCAGAGTAGAGACAACATCACGGGAAAAGAGACAGGATACATATGTTAAATGTACTGCTCTTAGGCTGACTCTGGGTGCACTGCCTATGAGTTCTTGAACTCTTGGGCTAAAGCAATCTTCCTGCTTCAGCCTCTCAAAGTGCTGGGAGTAGGTGTGAGCCACCTTGCCTAGCCAGTACTATTTATTTATTTATTTATTTATTTATTTATTTATTTATTTATTTTTTTGAGGCGGAGTCTCGCTCTGTCGCCCGGGCTGGAGTGCAGTGGCC
>NW_016809864.1:652823-656866 GCF_001698545.2 Rhinopithecus bieti | reverse complement strand
TGCTTCAGCCTCTCAAAGTGCTGGGAGTAGGTGTGAGCCACCTTGCCTAGCCAGTACTATTTATTTATTTATTTATTTATTTATTTATTTATTTATTTATTTTTTTGAGGCGGAGTCTCGCTCTGTCGCCCGGGCTGGAGTGCAGTGGCCGGATCTCAGCTCACTGCAAGCTCCGCCTCCCGGGTTTACGCTATTCTCCTGCCTCAGCCTCCGGAGTAGCTGGGACTACAGGCGCCCGCCACCTCGCCCGGCTAGTTTTTGTATTTTTAGTAGAGACGGGGTTTCACCATGTTAGCCAGGATGGTCTCGATCTCCTGACCTCGTGATCCGCCCGTCTCGGCCTCCCAAAGTGCTGGGATTACAGGCTTGAGCCACCGCGCCCGGCGCCAGTACTATTTATAAAAATACTTAAAAACAAAAAACATTTACTGCTCTAAGAACTAATGAGAGAAAAAGTTAAGCAGTTAGGGTGGGTCCTTGGTAAAACTCCTTTAAACAGAGAAATGGCCTGAAAAATCAGGCTGAAGGCACAGATAAGGAAACTTGCACAAATCTATGGCCCACTCAGATAAAGGAACAAGGCCCAACATAGAAATGTCTTTGTCGTTTGTGTTGTAAGACATGCCCACAGCTACACTGATATGGGAACAAGACCCAACATAGAAATGCCTTTGTCCTTTGTATAATCAGCAGGCTTCCAGAAAAAAGCCTGTTCTCCTTTTGGGGCCATGTACACGGTGGGCTCCAGTGGGTTCTGGTGGGTAATTTCCTTTTCTTTTTTGGACATGCTTTGGACTGTGAGCCAAGCCTCTGTGAATCATCACTTCAGCCCCTGATTGGTCCCAGGCCAACCTGAGTAGGGCTTTCTCCAAGACCAGTCAGCACATTTCTTCCCTTCCCAGTCCATAAAACCCCCTGGACCCAGCTTCATACTTGGCAACCCATTCACCCGTCTCTGCTGTGGAGAGCGTTCTTCTTTCACATATTAAACTTTTGCTCCAACCTCACCCTTTGTATCCAAGGTCCTTAATTATGTTGGTCATGAGACAAAGGACTCCAGGTTATACCTCACAATGAGAGACTGTGCTGTATTGGCCAGGACTCTAACACTTAAGCACCTGACTTAATTAAAAAAAAATACACTACTTCTGTAGTTACTGATTGCAAACTATCGTTTCCTGTCACATCCTCAGTGCAGGGACTAAGATCCTGTGTATTCAGAGTAATTGAAAATGTGAGGCCCGCAGGGCGGCTCATGTCTTTAATCCCAGCACTTTGGGAAGCCCAGGTGAGAGGATCACTTGAGCCCAGGAGGTTGAGACTAGCCTGGGTAACATAGTGAAACCCATCTCTGTGCAAAAAATACAAAAATTAGCTGGGCATGGTGGCACGCACTTACACCCGCAGTTCCAGGTACTTGGGGGGCTGAGGTGGGAGAATCACTTGAGCCCAGAGTCAGAGGCAGCAGTGAGCTGAGATTGTGCCACTGTGCTCAAGCCTGGACTCAAAAATGTGGGGTAGAAACATAGCGTTATGCCGGGTATGGTGGCTCATGCCTGTAATCCCAGCACTTTGGAAGACGAAGGCAGGGGGATCACGAGGCCAAGAGATCGAGACTATCCTGGCCAACATGGTGAAACCCTGTCTCTACTAAATATATAACAATAAGCCGGGTGTGGTGGCAGCACCTGTAGTCCCAGCTACTCGGGAGGCTGAGGCAGGAGAATGGCGTGAACCTGGGAAGCAGAGCTTGCAGTAAGCCGAGATCGCACGACTGCACTCCAGCCTGGCAGAGCGAGACCCTCCTCTCACAAAAAAAAAAAAAAAAAAAAAAAAAAATGAAAAAGAAACATAGGGTTATACAGAGCTAGCAACTTCAGCCTGATAGTGTTAGTTTTGCTGGCATTTATTAAAAACAAGAAAAAATGACATAATTGCTGCAGAGAGCTCCAGAGGGGGCAAGGCCTGTGCCTCAGGAACCTGTGTCAGCTGAGGCCCAGGGAGGACTGCACCCACCGGCCAGATCCGGGCCTAGAAGCAACAGACCCTGCAGGCCCCGCGACCTGATGGCCGCAGTGGCCTCCTCGAGTCTGGACTCTTTGACTCATATTGATTGGACGGCAGCAAACACCCGCCAGGCCACCTAGGACGTGGAATCTTTGGGCATTGGACAAGGCAGGGTGACAAAAATGGCGGCACCAGAAGGCCCGATTGAGACCTCCGGCCCAGAAGGCGAAGCTGTGTGGAGCAGCAACTGGCCAAGGAGCCGCGCGCATGCGGGACTTGGGGCGGCTGCTCAGTGCCCCTGAGATGGAAGAATAACAACAAAGGCCTTCCAGACCAGGAAATGAGCGGCCAAGCGACGGTTAGAACCGTTAAAACCGTTAGCAACCTTCCTGCGCATGGTCCTGGCAGTGGAAGCCAGAAACGGTAGAAAAACTTAACAGCACTGGGTCAAGAAAAAGAAGTGCCCAGCATCCTTTGGGGAGATTTAGGAGGCAGTGTAGAAGTCCTGTGCATATGAGAAGAACAAGTTGATCTCCATTCTCCACATCCCACTTTTTTTTTCTTTTTTTGAGACAGGGTCTCCCTCTGTCACCCAGGCTGCAGTGCAGTGGTGCAATCACTGCTGAGGTTCACAGCAGCCTCAAATTCCTAGATTCAAGTGAACCTCCCATCTCAGCCTCTCGATTAGGTGGGGCAATAGGTGTGCCCCACCACCCCAGGCTTTTTTTTTTTTTTTTTAAATAGAGACAGCATCCTCCTATGTTTCCCAGGCTGGTCTCCAACTCCTGAGCTCAAGCAGTCCTCCCACTATGGCCTCCCAAAGTGCTGGGATTACAGGCTCGACCCACCACACCCTCGCCTACATTTATCTTTTTCTAGAGACGTGGTCTCACTCTGTCACCCAGGCTAGTGTGCAGTGGTGTGATTAATATTTTGTTTTTTGTAGAGATTGGGGACTTGCTCTGTTACCAAGGGTGGTCTCAAACTCCTATCCAAAAGCAATCCTCCTGCTTCAGCACCCAGAATAGCTTGGATTACAGGAGTAATCCACCACGGCTGCCTCTCACACCTTTTAAAAGAAAACTTTTTTTTTCTATATTTCCCCCTGACAGGGGCTCACTTTGTTACTCAGGCTGGAGTGCTGTGTTGTGAACATGGCTCACTGCAGCCTTGATCTCCCAGGCTCAGGTGATCCTCCCATCTCAGTCTCCTGAGTAGCTGGGACTGCAGGTGGGGCGTGCCACCATGCACAGCTAGTTTTTGTATATTTTTGTAGAGATAGGATTTCACAATGTTGCCCAGGCTGGTCTTGGACTCCTGAGCTCAGTTGATCCCTCTGCCTGGGCTTCCCAAAGTGCCAGATTACAGGTGTGAGGCACTGTGCCCGGCCTAAAAGGTTTTATTTGTAAAATTTTGTACATTAGAAAAAAAAAAAAAAAAAAAAACATTTGCTAAAGTGGGAGGATCGCTTGAGGCCAGATGTTTGAGACCAGCCTGGGCAATAAATGATATCCCCGTCTCTATAAAAATATAAACAAATAAAACGTTTGCTACATCTAGGCCTTCTAGATAGAAAGGTTGCTAACATGATAAAGTAGACCTAGAAAATCACATAACTTGTAAATGGCCTTTTAATTTTTTTTTAATTGTAGAAAAGAAATGTCTTTCGGAAACAACCTTTTGAAATGGAATTGTTAGACCACCAGTAGAAGCAACACATGTCCACTTTAGTTCAATGGTTTAGAAGACATGAGACAGGGTGGCTCATGCCTGTAATCCCACCTCTTTGGGAGGCCAAGGCGGGTGGCTCACCTGATGTTGCAAGTTTGAAATCAGCCTGGTCAACATGGTGAAAGCCCGTCTCTACTGAAGAAAACAAAAATTAGCTGGGAGTGGTGGCAGGCACCTATAGTCCCAGCTACTGGGGAGGCTGAGGCAGGAGAATCGCTTGAACCCAGGAAGCGGAGGTTGCAAAAAGCTGAGATCACGCCACTGTACTCTAGCCTGGATGACAGCACAAGACTCAGTCTCAAAAA
>NW_016809864.1:627055-650629 GCF_001698545.2 Rhinopithecus bieti | reverse complement strand
TTTTTTTTTTTTTTTTTTTTTGAGACAGGATGTCATTCCGTCACCCAGTGGCTTGATCAGAGATCACTGCAGCCTCAAACTACTGGTCTCAAAGGATCTTCCTGTCTTAGCTTCCCAAGTAGCTGGGACCACAGGCATATATCACTACACCTGGCTAATTTTAAAATTTCTCCGGAGATGGGGTCTCACTGTGTTGCCCAGGCTGGTTTCCAATTTCTGGACTCAAGCAATCCTCCTGCCTTGACCTCCCAAAATGCTGGCATTACAGGTGTGGGCCACCGCACCTAGCCTCTAGATCTTTAGAAGTACACGAAGTGTGTTAAAAGTAGAGGTAGTAAAATAATACTGTATTAGTGCATTTTCACACTGCTGTAAAGAACTACCTGAAACTGGGTAACTTATAAACAAAAGAAGTCTAATTGACTCAGAGTTCCACATGTTTGGGAGGCTCAGGAAACTTAACAATTAGGGTGGAAGGAGAAGGGGACAGGCACAGTCTTCAAATGTCAGGACTAGAAGTGCAGGCAACTATGCCAGCTAATTTTGGTATTTTTAGTAGAGACAGGGTTTCACAACTTTGGCCAGGCTGGTCTCAAACTCCTAAAATCAAGCAATCTGCCCGCCTCAGCCTCCCAAAGTACTGGGATTACAGGCACAACACCCAGCCCTGCCTGTTTTAAGTCCCACCAACTGGGAGGCTTAAAACAACAGAAATGTATTGTCTCACAGTTTCGGAGGTCAGGAGTTGAAATTGAATTTTCGGCAGGGCAGGTTCTTTCAGGGTGCCCTAAGGGAGGATCTCTTCCTTGCCTCTCTGGTAGCTTCTGCTGGTTGCAGCAGTCTTTGGAGTTCTTAGCTGCATCATTCTAGTCTCTGCCTCCATTGTCACATGGCCTTCTTGACTATGTGTCTCCATATGTTCTCTCTTCTTGTAAGGTCACCAGTCATATGAGATCTAAAACCTACCTTAATCCAATATGACTTCATATTCTAACTTAATTATAACTGCAAATACCTTATCTTCAAACAAGGTCACATTAACAGGTACTTGGAATAGGAGTTGAATGTACCTTTTTTAGGGGACACAGCGCAACCCACAACAGTTGCAGGTCAGTCATGGCTCTTATTCTGCCAGATGCTTCTTTCCATTGCTGGATGTAGTTGGACATGGACTGACGAAGTGGCCCCTACTTATCATGTGCTATTCCTGTGATAGAACCAACTATAGCTCTTAAAACATCCATTCAGATGAGTCATGTATCAAGTTCTACTGCATAACAGTTTTCATCACGTCATAACTCACTCTGTGCTAGGGATTTCTGCCTCAGGGTCATGTTTGTACAGAACCTGCATTGCCTCACGATGACAGAATTCCTGTTAAGAATCAATCTGGGGCTGGGTGCAATGGCTCATGCTTGTAACCCCAGCACTTTAGGAGGCTGAGGCGGGCTGATCACCTGAGGTCAGGAGTTCGAGACCAGCCTGACCAACATGGAGAAACCCCGTCTCTACTAAAAATACAAAATTAGCCAGTCTTGGTGGCGCATGCCTGTAATCCCTGCTACTCGGGAGGCTGAGGCAGGAGAATCGCTTGAACTCAGGAGGCAGAGATTGCAGTAAGCTGAGATCACACCATTGCACTCCAGCCTGGGCAACAAGAGCAAAACTCCACCTCAAAAAAAAAAAAAAAAAAAAAATTAATCTGGGCTGGGCACAGCAGCTCACGTGTGTAATCCCAGCACTTTGGGAGGCTGAGGCAGGCGGATCACTTGAGGTCAGGAGTTTGAGACCAGACTAGCCTTTTTAGTAGAAACAAAACCCCATCTCTATGGTAGAGGTTGCGGGGAACTGAGATTGAGCCACTGCATTCCAGCCTGGGCAACAGAGTGAGACTCCACTCAAAAAAAAAAAAAAAAATCAATCTGGCTGGGCATGGTGGCTCATGCCTGTAATGCCAGCACTTTGGGAGGCTTAGATGGGTGGATCACCTGAGGTTGGGAGTTTGAGACCAGCCGGGCCAGAACAGTGAAACCCTGTCTCTACTAAAAATACAAAAATTGGCCATGGCATGGTGGCACATGCCTGTAATCCAAGCTACTCAGGAACCTGAGACAGGAGAACCATTTAAACCCAGCAGGTGGAGGCTGCACTGAGTTGCAATTGGGTCACTGCAATCCAAACTGGGCGACAGAGTAAGACTTTGTCTCAAAAAAAAAAAAAAAAAGGTAAATAAAAAAACGAATCAATCTGTTTCTAAGAGAAAACATGTGCATGTCATATATTGGATAAGGGACTCATATATAAAATATACAAGGAACTTTACTCAATAACAAGAAAACAAGAAATCGAATTTAAAAATAAGCAAAGGACTTGAATAGACATTTCTCAAAAGAAGAAATACAGAGGCTGGGTGGGGTGGCTCGTGCCTGTAATCACAGCACTTTGGGAGGTTGAGGCGGGCAGAACACTTGAGGACAGGAGTTAAACAATAGCCTGGTCAACATGGCAAAACCTCATCTTAACCAAAAATACAAAAAATTAGCCAGGCATAGTGGCATGCACTTACGGCCCCAACTATGCAGGAGGCTGAGGTGGAGGATCACTTGAGCCAGGAGGCAGAGGTTGCAGTGAGCCAAGATCTCACCACAGCACTCCAGCCTGGACAACATAGCAAGACCCCGTTGCAAAAAATATATATATACACACACACACACACACACACACACACACACATATAATATAGATACACATTCACACACACACATATATGCACACATATATATACACACACGTACATACAATGGCCAACAGATATATGAAAAAATGCTCAACGTCTCTAATCACCAGAGAAATGCAAATTAAAAACACAATGAGATATCACCTCACATGTGTTAGATTGGCTATTGTTAAAAAGATTAAAAACAAGTTTTGTCAAGAATGTGGAGAAAAGGAAACCAATATACACTATTGGCAATATTTGTAAATTAGTAAAGCCATTTTGGAAAACAGGATGGAGGTGCCTTCAAAAACTAAGCTAGAATTACCATATGATCCAGCAATCTTACTGCTGGATATATACCCAAAATAAATGAAAACAGTATGCCAAAGAGATGTCTGCACTCTCATATTTCTTGGGAGCATTATTCACAATAGCTGATATGCAGAGAAAACCTAAACGTCTAAAAGTACATGGATAGATTTTTTCTTTTTCTTTTTTGAGGTGGAGTCTTGCCCTGTCTCCCAGGCTGGAGTACAGTAGCGCCATCTCTGCTCACTGCAACCTCCGCCTCCCAGGTTCAAGCAGTTATCCTGCCTCAGCCTCCTGAGTAGCTGGGACAACAGGTGCCTGCCACCACGCCCAGTTAATTTTTGTATTTTTAGTAGAGATGGGGTTTCACTATGCTGGCCAGGTTGGTCTTGAACTCCTGACCTTTTGATCCGCCTGTCTCAGCCTCCCAAAGTGCTGGGATTACAGGCGTGAGTCACTGCACCCAGCCTGGATAGTCTTTTCTTTTTTTTTTTTTTTTTTTTTGAGACGGAGTTTCGCTCTGTCGCCCAGGCTGGAGTGCAGTGGCCGGATCTCAGCTCACTGCAAGCTCCGCCTCCCGGGTTTACGCCATTCTCCTGCCTCAGCCTCCCGAGTAGCTGGGACTACAGGCGCCGCCACCTTGCCCGGCTAGTTTTTTGTAGTTTTTAGTAGAGACGGGGTTTCACCATGTTAGCCAGGATGGTCTCGATCTCCTGACCTCGTGACTGCATAGTCTTTTCTACAAACTGGGGATGCTAGGAGAGGCTTCACCACACCTCTGGACATCAGGAAGTAGACAAAACTATCCAGTAGAGGCATGCATCTTTTAATCCATTGCCTAGAGATCCTGGGGCACAAGTTGGAAGCTTGTGAGCTTTTCAAAATTTGGTTACTGATATGGTTTGGATTTGTGTCCCTGCCCAAATATCATGTCAAATTGTAATTCCCAGTGTTGGAGGAGGAGTATGGTGGGAGGTGATTGGATCATGGGGGCAAACTTCCCCTTTACTGTTCTCATGATAGTGAGTGAGTTCTCACAAGATCTGGTTGTTTAAAAGTGGGTGGCACCTCTTCCTTCTCTCTCTTCCTCCCTCTTCAGCCATGTAAGATGTACCTGCTTCCCCTTTGACTTCTGCCATGACTGTAAGTTTCCTGAGGCCTCCCCAGCCGCGTTTCTTGTACAGTCTGCAGAACGATGAGCCAATTAAATCTCTTTTCTTTACAAATTATCCAGTCTCAGGTAGTTCTTTATAGCAATGCAATAACAGATTAATAAAGTTGCTTTTTGCCTTTGTATTTAAGTTATTCCACTTCACCTAGGAATGACTTATAATGACACGAAAAGGTGCTCAATATAGTCTTCATAGTCATCAGAGAAATTCCATATAAAACCATGATATGATGCCATTACACATCCTCTAGAAAGGCAACAATTGAAACGACTGGCAGTAACAAGTGTTGGGGAGGATGTACCACACCCAGATTCTCATGCACTGCTAGTGGAAACATAAAATGGTGCAACCACTTTGGAAAACAGTTTGGCAGCTTTTCTGTTTTGTTTTTAAATAAAATTAAACATACATTTACCATACCACTCAGTCATTTCTTTTTTTCTTTCTTTTTAAAAATACTTTCAACTTTTGTTTTAGATTCAGGGGTACACATGCAGGTTTGTTACCTGGGCATATTATGTGATGTTGAGGTTTGGGGTCTGATTGATCCCATGACCCAGGTACTGAGCATAATACACAATAGAGAGTTTTTTAGCCCTTGCCTCCTCTTCTCCCTCCCCTCTCTAGGAGTCTCCAGTGTCTACTCTTGGCATCTTTATGTCCATAAGTAACCAGTGTTTAGCTCCCACTCAAAAGTGAGAACATGTGGTATTTGGCTTTCTATTCCTGCATTAATTCCCTTAGGATAATGGCCTCCAACTGCATCCATGTTGATGCAAAGAACATGATTTTGTTCTTCTTTATGGCTGAATACTCAGTATTTTTATATCTAGGTATCTATCTCAGAGAGCTACACTCACAAAAAATGTTTGAGATGGATATTATTAGCAGATTTATTCTGGAAACAATTTTAATATCCACAATACAAAATTGGATAAATTTACACACATTCTTAAATAGAATCCTATTGAGCAATGAAAAGGAACAATACAAAAACATGGATGAATCTCAAAGACATTACATAGGCCAGGTGTGGTTGTTCTTGCCTGTAATCCCAGCACTTTGGGAGGCCGAGGCTGGCGATCACCAGGTCAGGAGATCGAGACCATCCTGGCTAACATGATGAAACCCTGTCTCTACTAAAAACATAAAAAATTAGCCGGGCATGGTGGCACATACCTGTAGTCCCAGGTACTTGGGAGACTGAGGCAGGTGAATCCTTTGAACATGGGAGGCGGATGTTGCAGTAAGCCCAGATTGCACCTCTGCACTACAGTCTTGGGGACAGAGTGAGACTCTGTTTAAAAATAAAATAAAATCAAGTTTGCTAAACAGATCCAGGACTTAACAAACCCAAGAAATGTCCCAATGCCCCGATATCTTAAAGACAAAAGCATTCTTTTTGAGAAGTTTCATTTTAAAGATAAGATTTCAGTCTGGGCGCAGTGACTCATGCCTGTTATCCCAGCACTTTGGGAAGGCACGACAGGCAGATCACTAGAGCTTGGGAGTTCGAGACTAGCCTGGCCAACATAGTGAAACCCTGATTCTACTAAAAACACAAAAATTAGCCAGGTGTGGTGGTACACACCTGTAGTCCCAGCTACTGGGGAGGTTGAGACAAGAGACTCACTTGAACTTTGGAGGTGGAAGTTGCAGTGAACTGTGATTGCACCACTGCACTCTAGCCTGGGTGACAAAGCAAGAATGTGTCTTAAATAAACAAATACATAAAAATAACAGATTCTTGCAAAAGTTCATAGTTACACAAAGGTTAACAATTCTTTGTCACAAGAGCTTGCATTAGAGAAAATCTCCCCCTTGATTTTTTGGCTTGTTATCTTATATATAAACAGGCATTGTACCTAAGGTGGTCACCTTCCTTCTCTTGCTTTTGGGAACACCCTGTTCTGTCTAGGGAGTAGCCATTCTTATATTCCTTTAGTGTTTTTTTTTTTTTTTTTGAGACAAGGTCTCACCTCATCACCCACACTGGAGTGCAGTGGCACAATCTCGGTTCACTGCAACCTCTGCCTCTCAAGTTCAAGTGATTCTCCTGCCTCAGCCCCCAGAGTAGCTGGGATTACAAGCTCCCACTACCATGCCTGGCTAATTTTTGTGTTTCAGTAGAGAGAGGGTTTCACCATGTTGGCCAGGCTGGTCTCAAACTCCTGAGCTCAAGCAATTCAACCACCTTGGCCTCCCGAAATGCTGAGATTACAGCATGAACCACTGTGCTGGGCCTATTCCTTTATTTTGTTAATAAACATGTTTCACTTTATTCTGTGGACTTACCCCAAATTCCTTCTTGCTCAAGATCCATGAAGCCTCTCTTGGGGTCTGGATCGGGACCTTCTTCAGGTAACATATTCATTTCCTAGGGTAACCATAACAAACTACTACAAATTGGGTGACTTGAAAAAACAAAAATGTATTATCTTACAGTTTAGAAGGCTTGGAGTCTGAATTCAAGCTGTTGGTCAGGCCATGCTTGCTCTGAAGGCCTCTGGGGAGGATCCTTCCTCACCCCTTCTAGAAAGATGGCTCCAGGTGTTCCCTGGCACTCCTTGACCTGCAGCTGTATCACTCCAAGGCCAAGCAAGGCACTTGGCCCCTTAAAGGTTTGCTGAAAAATCTGACATGAAGTTGTTTAAGTGGGAGAAAAGGCATACAAATTTATTTAACACATATACAAGGCAGCCTTCTTTTTTTTTTTTTATGAAATTTCACTCTTGTTGCTCAGGTTGGAGTACAATGGTACAGTCTCGGCTCACTGCAACCTCTGTATCCTGGGTTCAAGGGATTGTCCTGTCTCAGCCTCCTGAGTAGTTGGAATTACAGGTGCACACCACCATGCCGGTCTAATTTTTGTATTTTTAGTAGGGACAGGGTTTCACCATGTTGTCCAGGCTGGTCTGAAATTCCTGGCCTCAGGTGATCCACCTGCCTTGGCTTCACAAAGTGCTGGGATTACAGGTGTGAGCCTCTGCGCCTAGCCTTGTTGTAGGTATCAGGAGACCAGAGAGACCAATGGGTGGGACAGGAGGATTTCATTAAGGTGTGCACCAACTCAGTGGATTCGCATCCAAAAGGCTGAACTGTGAACAAAGATGGCTTGACTTTTATACATGCATCTGAAGAGTGGTTGGCTAGTTTGAAACAAGCTTACAGTGGTGCAAAACACAGCGGTGTGAAAGCAAGTTTCCAGAAACAGAACAAAGACAGTTTATCAAACAGTAACAGGCTTGCAACTCAGGCTCACTTAGGCATGCCATGTGACCCTTGCTGTATGGCCCCTATGGCTGTAATTTATGTTTGCTCATGCATATCTTGGGACCTTCACTGTGGTGCCCAGATGGCTGCACTCTAGGCTTGCTCAAGCTTATCTTGTGACCTTTGCTGTGCTGCCTTGATGGAGAACAGGTACTTAAAGAAACCAGCCGCAGAGCACAGGAATTTACAAGCCTACAGAACTTGCAGAACAGGGTGCAATAGCATGGAGTGGGTGGGGAGCTGCCTAAAGGAAAATTCATGTTTTCTTTTATATCTCTTGCTTCAGCCTTACATGAGAGCTTTCAAAATGAAGATCTGACATCTCAGTGAAGTAAAAGGCTTCTATTTCATCTTGAGGTAACAGAGAGAGTGGGAGCTTGGATCCTGGTAAAACAGGTGATAGGAAGGAAGAAAGGAGGAATTTGGTGGAGTTGTTGCTAGGAAGAATGAGTGCAGCAGAGATTAACTTGTAAACAATTATCTTTATGATGTAAATGATCCTTGGAGACAGTCATTATACTGTTCAGGTGTGGCTAAATTATTAGGGAGAGAAAGAAAAAACAATTATTCTCTGTGGTAGGTCTAGATCTTAGGCAGATGGAGGAACTTCAACTTCTATGGAAGAGACCATGCGGCAGTGGGGGTGTTACAGGACAGGGGTCCCGATTCAGACCCCAAGAGAGGGTTCTTGGATCTCACGCAAGAAGGAATTCAGGGTGAGTCCGCAGTGCAAAGTAAAAGCAAATGTATTAAGAAAGTAAAGGAATAAAAGAATGGCTACTCCATAGAGCAGCTGTGAGGGCTGCTGGTTGTCCATTTATGGTAATTTCTTGATAATATGCTACACAAGGGGTGGATTATTAATGCCTCCCCTTTTTAGACCATATAGGGTAACTTTACCATGACATTTGTAAACTATCATGGTGCTAGTGGGAGTGTAGCAGTGAGGACAACCAGAGGTCACTTGTCACCATTTTGATTTGCTGGGTTTTGGCCAGCTCCTTTACTGCAAACTGTTTTATCAGCAAAGTCTTTATGACCCGTATTTTGTGTTGAGCTCCTATCTCATCCTGTGACTTAGAGTGCCTTAACCATCTGGGAATGCAGCCCAGTGATTATGAGTCAAATCAGCCTTCCTGAGAACTCAGAGGTTGGGTTTTAATGGATAATTTGGTGGGCAGCAGGGCTAGGGAATGGATGTTGTTGACTGGTGGGGGATGAAATCATAGCGGTATGAAAAACGGTCCTCACGCACTCAGTCTGCCTCTGGCTGAGGGCCACAGGACTGGTTGAGTCATGAGTCACAGGTCCAGGTAGGGTCAATTGGTTGCCAGAATGCAAAAGTATGAAAAACATTTACAATCTTAGGCATTATAATAGTGATGTTATCTCCGAGTGTGGTGGCTCATGCCTATAATCCCAGCACTTTGGGAGGCCGAAGCAGGCGGATCACCTGAGGTCAGGAGTTAGAGACCAGCCTGGTCAACATGGAGAAACCCCATCTCTACTAAAAATACAAATATTAGCTGGGCATGGTGGCAGGTGCCTGTAATCCCAGCTACTCAGGAGGCTGAGACAGGAGAATCGCTTGAACCCAGGAGGCAGAAGTTGCAATGAGCCAAGATCGCATCATTGCACTCTAGCCTGGGCAACAGAGCTAAAAATAATTTGCTGGGTGTGGTGGCACTTGTCTGTAATCCCAGCTACTTGGGAGGCTGAGGCAGGAGAATCACTTGAACCCGGGAGGTGGAGGTGTCGATGAGCCAAGTTTGCGCCATTGCACTCCAGCCCGGGCAACAAGAGTGAAAAAAAGAATTAAAAAAAAAAAAAAGAATTTTTTTAAAAAGACATAAGACATTTCCTATAGGGCCTGAGATAACTTTCTGGGGTAATAGAAATAGTCTGTATCTTGATTGTGGTGGCTATCACACAGGTGTACACATTTGTCAAACCCATGAAACAGTACACTTTTGTTTTTTTTGAGACAGAGTCTCATTCTGTTGTCCAGACTGGAGTGCAGTGGTGTGATCTCAGCTCACTGAAACCTCCACCTCCCAGGTTCAAGCAATTCTCCTGCCTCAGCCTCCCAAGTAGCTGGGACTACAGGCATGCACCACCATGCCTGGCTAATATTTTGTTGGTAATTTTTAGTAGAGATAGGGTTTCACCATGTGGGCCAGTCTGGTCTTGAACTACTGACCTCAAGTGATACACCTACCTTGGCATCCCAAGTGCTGGGATTCCAGGTGTGAGCCACCACACCTGACTTGTATACTTTTAAAAATAGGGATTATTTTTGTGTGTGTGACAGTGTCTTGTTCTGTTGCCTAGTCTGGAGTGCAGTGGCATGATCTTGGCTCACTGTAACCTCCACCTCCCAGGTTCAAACGATTCTTGTGCCTCAGCCTCCCGAGTAACTGGGACTACAGGTGCCTGCCACCACACTAGGCTAAGTTTTGTATGTTAGCAGAGATGGGCTTTCACCATGTTGGCCAGGCTGGTTTCAAACTCCTGAACTCAGGTGACCTACCCACCTCAGCCTCCCAAAGTGCTGGGATTACAGGCATGAGTCACTGTGCCCAGCCAAAATAGGGGAATTTTATTATACGTTATACTGTTGTAGGAATCAAGGGACAGGAGAGATCAATGGGTGAGATAGGAGGATTTTATTAGGTGTGCACCTGCCCATCAGATTAACATCCAAAGGCTGAGCCCTGAACAAAGAGAGGGCTTGACTTTTATACATGCATCTGAAATGGGGTTGGCCAGTTTGATGGCGCGAAACCTATAGAGCGGGCAAGCAAGCTTACAGAAACAGAACAAAGGCAGTTTGTCAAACAGTGACAGGTTTTACAACTCAGACCTTGTGACCTTGCCATGCTGCACAGAAGGGAAACACAGGAACTTACAAAACTTGCGAAAATAATTATGAGAACAGAACAAGAAACAAGGGTAAGGGGGAAGAATCTGAAGGGGGAAGCTAAAAGAGAAAAACTTGTTTTCTTCATCCCTGCTCTGGAATGGGAGGGAGAGGCTCCGGATCCCATCTTTCCGGGCCCTGCCTCTGTAGATAGTGCTATCAAAGTCCCAACAGAGCCCTGCCCATCACTGGACCTTAGAGTGAGTCAGCCTAGTATAGGAAAACTTGTTTTTCTTTTTATGTCTTCTGCTTCAATACCTCCTTAAAGTTAATTTTTAAAAGTAAGGTTCTCTACGTGTAAGGTCCTCTGAATGGGCTACACCATGGTCGAACCACTGTGACCCCTGTGACCCACACATACAGGCCTCCTGGAGTCACAAAGCCTGGAGCAACAAGAGAACCACTAAAGAAGAAGAAACAGCTAGTTCCTGCCTTAACTGATTAACCGACTTTGCAACGTTCCACCATTGTGATACATTCCTGCCCTACCCTAACTCATCAATTGATCTTGTGATATTGTGCCTTGTGACGTCTCCCAACCTCATGACTATGCACCTTATGACATTCTTCCCCTGCGTGAAAAAACTGCCCCTAACTGTAACTTTCCACTACCTACCCCAAACCTATAAAACCAGTTCCACTCCCACCACCTTTCACAGACTCCTTTCTTGGACTCAGCCCACTTGCACCCAAGTGAATGAAAAGCCTTGTTGCTCACACTAATCCTGCTCAGGTGTACGTCTTATACAGATGTACAGTATGCACTGCAGGTAAACACAAAAGAGCACTTCACACTTTTTTAGAAGAATTTTTTTTTTTTTTTTTTTGAGAGACAAGGTCTCACTCTACCACCCAAGCTGGAGTATGATCATAGCACACTGCAGCCTCAAACTCCTGGGCTAAGCAATCCTCTCACTTCAGCCTCCTGAGTAGCTAGGACTACAGGTGTACAAAATTAGCCTGACTAATTTTTACTTTTCATTTTTTGTAGAGACAGAGTCTCGCCATGTTCCCTAGACTGGTGTCAAACTCCCGGCCTCAAGCAATCCTCCTACCTCAGCCTCCCTAAGTGCTGCAATTACAGTTATGAGCCACTGTGCTCAGTCCCATGTATTCTTTCAAGAGTGTAGGAAACTTCTTGGAGGAGCTGGTATTGGAACTTGTACTTGAAGAATGAGTAGGGTAATATGGCAATTTAAAACCAGATCCTGAAATTCTATGGCCCTGCTCCAATCACGATCTGTGACTGCTGATCTTTTTTTTTTTTTTTTTTTTTTTTTTTTTGAGATGGAGTCTTGCTCTGTCACCCAGCCTGGAGAGCAGTGGTGCAATCTCGGCTCACCGCAACCTCTACCTCCTGGGTTCAAGCAATTCTCCTGCCTCAGCCTCCAGAGTAGCTGGGACTACAGGTGCGCACCACCACACTCAGCTAATTTTTGTATTTTTGGTAGAGACGGGGTTTCACCATGTTGGCCAGATGGTCTCGATCTTTTGACCTCGTGATCTGCCCACCTCGGCCTCCCAAAGTGCTGGGATTACAGGCGTGAGCCACCACAGCAGGCCTGTGGTACTCATATTTAATGATTCAACCACTAGAATGAAGTAGAATTGATGCTGTGCTAGTTTCTGGGACCACCTTTAGACAGGGGCAGCTTCTGCTTCTTGTCCCTTGGACACTCTCTAGGAACCCAGCCACCATGCCTTGAGGAAGCCTGAATAGCCTGCAGAGAGCTCGTGTGGAAAGGAACTGAACCCCCTCTCTCCCAGCCCTGGCTGTGTTCCCAGCTGACAGCCAGCCCTAGCTTGCTTATTATTTTAAGCTGAAGACATTTGAGATTCAACAGATGTGGAAGGAAGCCTTCTGGGAGCTGCCTTCATTTGACTAAAAGCAGCATCTTCTGGGAAACAAGGCTACCATAAACCCTCTCTCTTTCAGAGCATCATAGCCAAGAACAAGAAAGACACTTGCACCTGCATAAACAAACATTACTGCAGACTTTACTTCTCATTTTTTTCCTCCTAAAGTCCTATTTATCTTTCCTAAAGAAACCTATTTGTTCTTCTCATAAGAGCATTTTCTCTCCCCTCCCTTTTCCCTTAGGTGTATAAGCCTTCAACTCTAATCATTTAACGAACAAGCTACTTTTTTTTTTTGAGACAGTCTCACTCTGTCATCCAGACTGGAGTGCAGTGGCACGATCACGGCTCACTGCAGCCTCGACCTCCCAGGCTCAACAATCCTTTCACCCCTCAGCCTTCTCGGCAGTTGATGCAGGTGTATGCCACCACACCCAGCTATTTTTTTTTTTTTTTTCCATTTTTTGTAAAGACAGGGTCTCACCATGTTGCCTGCGCTGGTCTCAAACTTCTGAGCTCACGCAATTCCCCGCTTCAGCCTACCAAAGTTCTAGATTGTAGGCGTGAGCCACTGCACCCAGTCAGCAAGCTACTGCTTTTTCTTTTTTTTTTTTTGATGTAATCTCACTCTGTCACGTAGGCCAGAGTGTGGTGGCATGATCCTGGCTCACTGCAACCTCTGCCTCCTGGGTTGGAGCAGTCTTCCTGCCACAGTCTCCCAAGTAGCTAGGATTACAGGTGTGCACCACCACACCCAGCTAACTTTTGTATTTGTAGTAGAGATGGGATTTCACCATGTTGGCCAGGCTGCTCTTGAACTCCTGACCTCAGGTGAATCACCCACCCCAGCCTCCCAAAGTGCTGGGATTACAGGCATGAGCCACCATGCCAGCCTGCAAGCTACTTCTTTTGTTGGCTCCTGTATGCATACATATAAGCCTTTTTTCTCTTGTTAATCTAGCTTTCTTCAGCTTAATTAACAGCCTGCCCCACCCCCCACCACCAAAAGAACCTAAAAGGGTAGGGGAAAAGTTTTCCTTCTCTACACCATAAATAGTCACAAGTCAGGCTTTGCTACCAAATGAATTTGCTAGAAAAAAAAGTCAATTTAGTTTTAAAACTATTTTGGATGTGAATTTTGGAAGTGCACTTAAGAGGAAGTACACTTAAAATATAACGAACTTGGGTCGGGTGCAGTGGCTCAGGCCTGGAATCCCAGCCCTTTGGGAGGCTGAGGCAGGCAGATCACTTGAGGTCCGGAGTTTGAGACCAGCATGGCCAACATGGTGAAACCCCATCTCTACCAAAAATATAAAAAGTTAGCTGGGTGTGGTGGTGCATGCCTGTAATCCCAGCTACGGGGGAGGCCAAGGCAGGAGAATCGCTTGAACCCAGGAGACAGAGGTTGCAGAGTGAGCTTACATCATGACACTGCACTCTAGCCCAGATGACAGAACAAGACTCTGTCTCAAAAAAAAAAAAAAGAAAGAAAGAATAGCAGGGGTGGAGGGTGGGTTGTGGGTGGGGAAGTTTTGAAAAATGTTACTGGAATATACTTACCCATTGCTTCTGTGAATATATAAAGACATATGGCATATAAGACCTTCTGGTGCTGGGCATGGTGGCTCACACTTCTCATCCCAGCACTTCGGGAGGTTAGCTTGAGCCCAGGAATTTGAGACCAGCCTGAACAACAAGGCGAAATCCTCTCTCTACAAAAATTACAAAAATTTGCAGGACATGGTGGTGCTCACCTGTAGTCCAGCTACTCAGGAGGCTAAGGTGGGAGGATCACTTGAGGCTGGGAGGTCAAGGCTGCAGGGAATCCTGATCATGCCACTGCACTGCAGCCTGGGAGACAAAGTGAGACCCTGTCTCAAAAAAAAAAAAAATGTTCTTGCAATTTTCCTGTGATTTGCTCTACAGTGTGATTAATAACAGTTGCCGTTTCGATAATTCCTGCTGTATTTTGACACACAGTGCTGTGAAAAGAAATCCAACATGGAGGCCTGGCGTGGTGGCTCATGCCTGCAATCCCAGCACTTTGGGAGGCCGAGGCGGGCAGATCACCTGAGGGTGGGAGTGCAAGACCAGCCCGGCCAACATGGAGAAACCCTGTCTCTACTAAAAATACAAAATTAGCCAGGTGTGGTGGCGCAGGCTTGTAATCCCGGCTACTCATGAGGCTAAGGCAGGAGAATCGCTTGAACCTGGGAGGCAGAGGTTGCGGTGAGCTGAGATTGCGCCATTGCACTCCAGTCTGGGAAACAAGAGTGAAACTCTGTCTCAAAAAAAAAAAAAGAAGAAGAAAGCCGACATGGAGATGATTTGTCGAAGGTCTCTGTCAAGGAGCCAGGAGGGCAAAAGTTGGCCCTCAGTCATATATGGATCCAGAGGGATCTGACCTGTTTGAACTGGGCCAAATCCCAAGCGTTCTGGAGAAGCAGCTTCACTGGGTTTGAACTGCTTACACCGGGGCAGATCGCAAACCTCCTGCGGACACAGCTGTGCTGAATTAAGCTGATCGTGGCCTAGAGACTTTCTAAGCTGTCAACTGGCCTATAGGGGGAGGAAAAAACAAACAAGAAGAAAAGAAACGTTTTATCCAAGGAATACAAACCCCTTTAAGCCATCAGGCCAAAGAGGCATTGAAATGAAACAGCAGTTAGGTTACTTCCCCTTCAATTAATAATCACCTTGTTTTTAATTTTTTGTTTTTTCAGAGACAGGGTCTGCCTCTGTGGCCCAGGCTGGAGTGCAGTGACTCACTGCAGCCTCAACCTCCTGGGCTCAAGTGATCCTCCCACCTCCGCCGACTGAGTAGCTGGGACTACCAGCACACACCACCATGCATGGCTAATTTTTACGTTTTTTGTAGAGACAGGGTCTCTCTGTGTTGTCCAGGTTGGTCTCAAACTCTTAGGCCCAAGCACTCCTCCAACTTTCACCTCTGAGTAGCTGGGGCTATAGATGTGCACCACCACGCCCGGCTAAATTTTTTAAAAGTTTTCAGTAGCGATATAGTCCCCCTGTGTTGCCCAGGCTGGTCTCACACTCCTGGGCTCAAGCAATCCTCCCACTTCAGCCTCCCAAAGTGCTGGGATTACAAGCATGAGTCACTGCACCCAGCCAAATAATAATCACCTCATGAAGCCACTTGCTATGTGGCTTCTACACTTAACTGAGGCCAAGTACCCCTAAAATGCCAATGCCCTACAGTTCACCAATGTGTAGCCAATCACTAGCCAAGGTTATTTCTGTAAACCAATGAGAATTCCTAACAATGTTTGTAATCACCCTCTCTCCTGATTGGTTATTTTTTCTTTAAAAACTTCAGCCTCTCTAATGTCCTCTGGAGCACACCCCACGGCAAGTTGGAAGTGTGTCCTGGACTGCCGCCCTCAACCTTGACCCAAATAAACTTTATATTAATATGGTCTCAGCTTCTCCCTTTGAAGTTGACAAGTCATGTGTCAATCATAGACTGCGCTACTGTCTTCCACTTAGGCAAACTTGCAGTAAACCTTGAGAAACACCTGCGTAGTCTTGCCTGGATGGAACACGTTTTAGCTACTTGCTAGGTTTGTTTCTCCTGAATTGCAATGCATAAAAACCCTGATTAAAATGTCTTCCCAGGCCAGGTGTGGTGGCTCACGCCTGTAATCCCATTGCTTTGGGAGGCCAAGGCGGGTGGATCACCTGAGGTCAGGAATGCCAGACCAGCCTGGCCAACATAGGGAAACCCCGTCTCTACAGAAATACAAAAATTAGCCGGGCATGATGGCGGGTGCCTGTAGTCCCAGCTACTCAGGAGGCTGAGGCGGGAGAATCACTTGAACCTGGGAGGCGGAGATTGCATGGAGCCGAGATCATGCCATTGCACTCCAGCCTACGTGACAGATCTAGACTCCGTCTCAAAAATAAGATAAAATGGGCAGGACACGGTGGCTCATGCCTGTAATCCCAGCAGTTTGGGAAGCCAACACAGGAAGATCACAAGGTCAGGAGTTTGAGACCAGCCTGGCCAACATGGTGAAACCTCGTCTCCACTAAAAATACAAAATTAGCCAGGTATGCTGGCGCATGCCTGTAATCCCAGCTACTCGGGAGGCTGAGGCAGGAGAATCACTTGAACCCGGGAGGTGGAGCTTTTGGTGAGCCGAGATTGTGCCACTGGACTCCACCCTGGGAGACAAAGCGAGACTCTGTCTCAAAAAAACACAAATAAAATAAAAGTCCCTCTATTTTTTTGTGGCTCCCCAGTGTTGATTGACAGGGTTGACAGTGCATGGATGATATGTATAATCCCTCCTGAGTTCTCCTGCCCTTCATGAAGGTTTTTTACACAGGTAGTGGCCTCAGATGCATTTCTTGATTTGGATTTGAGGGTGGAACCTTGGCAGAAGTGACAGAAGAGGCACCAGTGGGTCAAAGGAGGGACAAGGGGGGTCAACGTTTTTTTTGTTTAAAATGAGTGGGGAGGTGATGGCCTTCTCCCCTTCTTCCCAGCATATCTCCTTAAAAACATAACAGGCCCCACAAAAAGTTGAAGGAGCGAAGAACGTGCCATCCCAAAATACGCTAGATTGGCATATTGATTATTTTGAGTTGAAAACACTGATGAAATTGTGGTTGGTATGTTTGCTTGTTTATTTATGTTGAGATAGAGTCTCATTCTGTCACCCAGGTTGGAGTGCAATGGCGTAGTCACAGCTCACTGCAGCCTTCACCTCCTGGGTTCAAGCACTCGTCCTACTTCAGCCTCCCTGAGTAGCTGGGTCTACAGGTGTGCATCACCACACCCACACAAGAGGAAATATACTGTCTTAACGAGCCGGCATGACTTCTTCGGCCTCTGCATTCGTGGACCGGAGAACCTCACCTGAGAGCACCAGTGCGACTTCTCTGGCCCCATACCTGAGGACCGGAGAAGCTCGCCCAAGAGTGTGTGCATATTTGCAATAAAGAGCTGCCGCTTTCTTATGTACTTTGGCCTCATGTTTAATTACTTAGCTCCCTAAATTAAGTTACATTAAGTTAAATTAATGGTGGTGCCAAGACCCGGGAGGAGACCCCTCCTCAGGGCCCCCCAAGGTCCGAGGAGCCTCCTCCTTCCATGCCGCAGACGGACCAGGACCTAGACATCATTTTCCACACCTCCAAGTCTCCTAGGGGTGAGTACCTCTTGCCTCCCTCTCATACTCCTTGGCCAGAAGTCCTGCGCAGGCCCAAGGCTTTCTCTTTGGTCACCATGTGACCCACAAGGAGGTTCCCAAAGGCGGAGACATCTGCCCAAAGGACCCTCCATTCCAATCCACGGGAGACCCATCCAGGACGGAGACGTCCGCCTGGAGGTATTCTCCATTCCGGCTCCACGAGCCTCCCGGTCTCTGGGAGCCAGGTAGAGTTCGGCTGCCGCCTACCGCGAGAGGAAGGCAATGGGAAATCCCCAATCCAAAATACCAAGAGACACCCCTTTAGGGTGTCTCCTGGCCAATCTCAAAACTTTACAATTAGAACAAGATCTTAAACGAAAGCGACTAATTTTCCTCTCCACAGTGGCATGGCCGCAATACAAGTTAGATAATCAGTCTCAATGGCCACCAGAAGGAACCCTTGACTGTAATATTTTACTTGATTTGTCTAATTTCTGCCAAAGGCTAGGAAAGTGATCAGAAATCAATTATGTCCAAGGCTTTTAGGACTTGCACTCTCACCCGGACCTGTGCGCCCAATGTTCAATGGCCCGGGTCTTGTTAGCAAAAACCTGGCCCTCGGCCCCCACCTCAGCAACTGAGGAGGACTCCACCTCCATTTCAGAAGGGGCCCACGACGGGCGACCTCCCTCCCGACCTTCCAACCCCCCCCACCGTGGACCTCCCGACGCCCCTCCCTCAGCCACTCCCCTTACCCCTCCCTATGCACTTCCCACCACCCCTCTCGACACTCCTCCCTCAGCAGCCACTCCTCTCACCTCTCCCATTGCAGCCCATACCCGTTCAAAGACAACTATACCAAACCTTACAAATCAGCCTTCCACTAACCAACCTAACCCTGCCTCCCCTACCAATCTACTGGCCCCCCTCCGAGAGGTCGCCGGAGCCAAAGGGCTAAAGTCCATGTCCCTTTTTCCTTGGCTGATCTCTCCAAAATTGAACAATGACTTGGTGATGTCTCAGCCAACCCCACGCAATATTCCAAAAAATTTAGGTACCTTTGTCAGGCATATGATCTAACCTGGCATGACTTACAGGTCATTTTGTCCTCCTCCCTTAACCAAGAGGAAAGAGAGTGCATTCTCGCAGCCGCCAGGCAACATGCAGATCAATGGCATTTAACTGACGCCACTGTCCCGTTAGGAGAGATGGCTGTCCCGTCCATAGAACCAGATTGGGACTACCAACCACAACAGCCCAGCCGCCGTAGGAGAGACATTATGGTTCAATGTCTCTTGGCCGGTATGCAGGCAGTCTCTAACAAAGTGGTCAATTTTGATAAACCAAAGGAAATCATCCAGCACCCAGATGAGAACCCGGCTTCCTTCCTGAATCACCTTACAGAGGCACTAGCCCAATTTACCCGGCTAGACCCCACCTCCCCAGCCGGGGCAGCTGTCCTAGCCTCCTATTTTATCTCCCAGTCAGCCTCAGATATTCGAAAAAAGCTAAAAAAGGTTGAAGATGGGCCTCAAACCCCCATACAGGACTTAGTAAAATTGGCCTTTAAAGTTTTTAACTCCAGAGAAGCAGCTGAGGCCGCAGAGCTAGACAAGGAGAAAAGAAGGGCTGTGCTTCAGGTGCAAGCTCTAGTGGCTGCCCTCCAACCAGCGTTGCCCACTCTGCCGGCAGGAAAGACAAAGGACAAGTCTCCTAAAGTCTCCTGCTGTACATGCGGAGACCCAGGACACTGGGCAAACCAGTGTCCCCAGGCCAAGCCGGCCACTCCATCTCATCCATGCTTTAAGTGTGGCACAACCGGGCATTAGGCAAAACAGTGTCTAAATCCTCATCTGCGTACCACGCCGTGCTCAATCTGCCAACAGGAAGGACACTGGAAGTCTGATTGCCCCGCCAACAGGGCAGGCATTGCGCCTCAACGTGGTGCCTCTCCTCAAGGGTCGGAAGGCTCCTTCCAGCTCCTACACCTGGATGACGACTGACAGTGCCCACACTCGGAGACCCCAGTCACCCTCGCCGAGCCTAGGGTAACTCTACAGATAGCGGGTAAGCCAATTTCTTTTCTCATCAATACAGAGGCTACCTATTCTGTTTTGCCAACCTATGGAGGTCCTAGCCAGCCACCCACTATCTCAGTAGTTGAGGTAGACGGTAAACTGTCTAACCCTCACCAGACCCCAATGTTAAATTACTGCCTGGACTATGCATGCTTTGCCCACTCTTTCCTCATCATGCCCTCTTGCCCCACCCCCTCTTGGGAGGAGACATCTTAACCTAACTCAAAACATCTGTTCCCTTTCCCTTTCTCCAGGTGACCAGGTTCTACTCAAGGATCAACACCCTCCTCAAATTTTCCTGTTTCCTCACTATTCTTCATCTTAACTGACTTTTCCCTCACAAACCCCATAGATACCCTCCTCCCCGACCCATCCTCCAACCAGTGGGTCTCCCAACTTTTTACTCTCATAGAAGACCTAGCTTGGCAGGGTGCCCTTTGTGATTTCAGCAATGTTGAACTTACTCTCTACACTTTTGCCACCATTATTATGGTTCACTCTAATCCCCCTAGTTACTCCTACTAATCCTAACTTTGTATCGAAATTTTCTATAACTGAAACCTGGTCTACAGACAACCAGGTACACTCACTCATGCAGGGCACTGCAGAATGTCACCCCCAGGGCTGTCAATCTGCCCTCTCCCTAAACTTTTCCCTAAGTTCCATCACTGGAGGCCTCCCAGCCATATGTTTCTTATATGACCAAATAGAATATAATTGTAAGAACTACTGGCAAAAACCAACCTAGGGTGTCCATACAATTACTGCAAAATCCATCCTTTGTATGACTTCAATGCACAATCCCAACATGAGAATATGTTTCAAAGCCCTTCGCCAGGAACATATAGTCTTATTATTAATGATCCCTGGGACCCTCAGTGGGCCCAGGGAGTAAAAGGTGGACTATATGCATCAACTTCTTCCTCATATCCCACCGCAACCATACAGGTAAAGAGAACATATGTTCAGCAAGTACAACTCCCTAAGGGTGTACAGACCCTACAAAATTTAACCTCAGCTGTAAAATCTCATGAACAAAAAAATACAGAAGTTGTTAAGCCCCCCAAGCCCCCCTAACAATGAGGACCCATTCTCATGGCTAACACTTATTCTCCAGGGACTTGACTTAACCCAGGCTGCCGGAGTAAGAAACCTCTCCCAATGCTTCCTTTGCGCTGCACTCGGAAAAGCTCCCTTAGTGGCAGTCCCTCTACCAGCCGCTTTCAATATCACCACCGACTCTACCAGCTCCTCTCAAGCAACATCCTTGCCTCAATTCCCACTATACCATATTCCATAGAGTCAAACCCTTCCTTGTTGCTACTCTACTCCCAACTCTTCATGGTGTAATCACACCCAAGCTCCCAACGGAACCCAGACGGCCCCCGTTGGCGGCTACTTCTGGTGTAACCAAACTTTATCTAAAATTCTTAACTCCCACCTCCATCACCCCATCCCTTTGCGTCCCGGTGTCTTTAGTGCCTAGCTTAACCCTATATAGCGAAGAGGAATTGTCCGAACTAGCTTCCCAGCTTACCACTCCCAGCAATAAAATCCAAAAGTGGGCCATTTTTCTTCCCTTAGTCATCGGGGTTTCCCTAGCATCCTCCCTAATAGCCTCAGGACTTGGGACAGGGGCACTCACCCACTCAATTCAGTCCACATGGGCTCTCTCCACTCAGGTCCAGGAAGCCATAGAGGCTTCAGCTGAAAGCCTGGCCTCTTTACAGCGTCAGATTACCTCAGTGGCCCAGGTAGCAGCACAAAATAGGCGAGCATTAGATCTTCTTACTGCTGAAAAAGGAGGNGAGACAGGGTCTCGCTCTGTTGCCAGGCTGGAGTGCCGTGATGTGATCTTGGCTCACTATAACCTCTGACTCCTGGGTTCAAGTGATTCTCCTTCCTCAGTCTCCTGAGTAGCTGGGACTACAGGTGTGTGCCACCAAGCCCAGCTAATTTTTGTAGTTTTAGTAGAGATGGGGTTTCACCGTGTTGGCCAGGATGATCTCAATCTCTTGACCTCGTGATCCGCCCACCTCAGCCTCCCAAAATGCTGGAATTACAGGTGTCAGCCACCCCATCTGGCCCACATTTTATTAGTTTTACATGTATATGGAGATCTTCACAATAAAATGATTTTTTTTTTCAGATGGAGTCTCACTGTTTCCCAGGCTGAAGTGCAGTGGCATGATCTCAGCTCACTGAAACCTCCACCTCCTAGATTCAAGCAATTCTCCTGTCTCAGCCTCCTGAGTAGCTGGGATTACAGGCACACACCACTACATCCAGCTAATTTTTGTATTTTTAGTACAGAAGGGGGTTTCATCATGTTGGCCAGGCTAGTCTTGAAGTCCTGAGCCCAAGTGATGTGCCTGCCTCAGCCTCCCGTAGTGCTGGGATTACAGGTGTGAGTCACCGTCTTGGCCCCAAGAGAGTGATTCTTCATTAGCAGGAAGATTGGTCGAGCCCAGGAGTTTGAGACCAGCTAGGCAACATAGTAAGACCCTATCTCTATAAAAAGAAACATGAAAGAATGAGCTGGGCTTGGTGGAGCACGCCTGTAATTCCAGCTACTTGAGAGGCTGAGGCAAGAGGATGGCTTGAGCCCAGGAGTTTGAGGCTGCAGTGAGCTATGATCATGCCACTGCACTCCAGCCTGGTGACAAAGCAAGAGCAAGACCTTGTCTCTAAAAAAAAAAAAACAGGGCTAACTGACCTGTCTCTGTCTGCATGCAGCAGGCCATAAAAATTCCTCTGGGAGGAGGGCCCTCACATACCAGGGTGAGAAAATAGCTCTTATCGCCAGAGACTGGGAATTGGGGACTGTGGCGGACCTGAATAAACATACTTAATGAAACAACCTTTATCTTTCACTGTTTGACACCCCTATATATCTCCTAGCAACTCCCCTAGAAAATTTATTGCCCTAGCCAGGTTTTCTTGTCATTTCTTCTCAAATGTATCATGCTTTATCTAAATAGTATACAGGCATCTTTCTTTAGCCACTTGTTTGAACTTCACGCTATTGTGAAGACCCCCATGTACAGGTAAAACTAATAAAATGTGTATACTTTTGTTAATCTGCATGGTGTCAATTTGGTGTCTAGATCCAGCCAAAGAGCCCACATAGGAGCTAAAGGGGAGTTGGGGTGACCACTGGCTCCTTTACAAGGTCCAGCCTTTTGATTTCATAGCACAAAATTATGGACTTTCTGACGCCAGGCACGGTAGCTCATGCCTGTAATCCCAGCATTTTGGGAGGCTGAGGAGGCGGGTGGATCATAAGGTCAGGAGTTTGAGACCAGCCTGACCAACATGGTGAAACCCTGTCTGTACTAAAAATACAAAAATTAGCTGGGTGTCGTGATGTGCACCTGTAATCCCAGCTACTCAGGAGGCTGAGGCAGGAGAATTACTTGAACCCGGGAGGTGGAGGTTGCAGTGAACCAAGATCACACCACTGCCCTCCAGCCTGGGCGACACAAAACGAGACTCTGTCTCAAAAAAAAAAAAAAAAAAAGAAAGAAAAAAAATTCTGGGCTTTCTGATCCTTGGAACTGTAAACACGCACCTCCAAGGCTGACATAGAAGGAGGAGTACAGGAGGCAATCCAGAGATCAAATTTTCTTTTAAATTTTTATTTTTTTGGAGACAAGTCTCACTCTGTTGCCCAGGCTGGAGTGCAGTGGTTCCATCATAGCTTATTGTAGCCTCAGGCTCCTGGGCTCAACTGCTCCTTCTGCCTCAGCTTCCTGAGTAGCTGGGTTACAGATGCGCACAACAAGCCTGGCTAATTTATTGTTTACTTTTTGTAGAGATGGGGTCTTGCTCTGTTGTCCAGGCTGGTCTTGAACTCCTGGGTTCAAGTGATACTCTCGCCTCAGTTTCCTAAGGTTCTGGGAATACAGAAGTGAGCCACTGCACCTGACCCAATTCGAGATGCTTCAATTATTCTCTCTTCTACTTTTCTGTAAATTCTGTTCAGATTTTGTCCGGACTGTTACAAAAAAAGAAAGAGAGAAAGAGAGAAAGAAAAGAAAGAAAGAAAGAAAGAAAGAAAGAAAGAAAGAAAGAAAGAAAGAAAGAAAGA
>NW_016809864.1:606725-626848 GCF_001698545.2 Rhinopithecus bieti | reverse complement strand
GAAAGAACGAAAGAAAGAAAGAGAGAGAGAGAGAAAGAAAGAAAAAGAAAAGAAAGAAAAAAAATTAAAAGGAATCAACAGGTCAGAGGAAAATAAGCATGTACTCAGGAATGGGGGTTGCAACCAGACCCCAGAGACCACCACCCAAGAGGGGCAAGAAAGGCTTATAGGAAATTTTTTAGATGACATAAATTGCCAGATTATTTTAACGATGGATTAAACAAAGAAGTCGTTAGTCATTAGTGGAAGGGTACATTCGGGTCAGTTAGGAAAAAACTATACAGAGTGTTCCTAAAGATGAGGACCAGTTTCCTTGTATTGTATATTGTCGAGAGCATGGTTGTTTGTGAGAGAACTGTTTTTCACAGTTCTTTGTGGGTTTCAAAGTTCACCACCCGATCTAGGCACAGTGGCTCACACCTAAAATCTTAGTACTTTGGGAGGCTGAGACGGGCAGATCACTTGAAAGGAATTCTCTGGCTGATTGCAACTGCCTTTGCAAAAATTGTAAGTGAGAAAATTATAACAGTGAAAGGGATCTGACCCAACCGACTCCATCTTGCTTTTAACCTCCCAGCTGTCCTTGTTCATTCCTGGGCATAAGCTAAACTATGGGAGAAGCTTAATTTATAGTTTAACTTAGAAACAAAGATGATAACAGCCTTTTCCCAAAACAAACCCCCTTCCTGCCTGGGGACGAGACTGCCTTTGCAGGACCAACACACTAGCCACAAGATTAGAAATTATGGTTTAGGGGTCATGTAGCTAGAGGCTGCAAGATTCTGACCCTCCCCAAATTGCTCCTGGGGGTAACATCACTATCATAAAATGTAAGATCAGTGTTTGAGATATTTTGCAGACGCTGTACTTGACGGATCAACTGGTACTGCCCAGATTGATAGACCGGTCATCTGGTCTAGTGGCCCCCACCCAGGAATCGACTCAGAGCAAAAGGACAGCTTCCGCTCCCTATGACTTCATCTCTGACATGACCAATCAGCACTCTCCAATTGCCAAGTGTCCACCCACCCAATTATCCTTAAAAACCCCAATCCCTGAGTTTCTGGGGAGACTGATTTGAGTAATAATAAAACTCTGGTCTCTTGTACAGCCGGCTCTGTGTGAATTAAACCCTTTCTCTATTGCAATTCCCCTGTCTTAATGCATCAGTTTAAATCGGCTCTGTCTAGGCAGTGGGCAAGGAGAATCTGTTACACAGTTACATTACCTTGCCTGAAAGTAGATCCTAAGACCCTCATTCTGTCAGAGGCACTTGAACCAGAGCAACTCCATCTTAAATAGGAACTGAGTAACATGAGGCTGAGACTTACTGGGCGGCATTCGCAGGAGGCTAAGGCATTCTTAGTCACAGGATGAGATAGGAGGTTGGCACAAGATACAGGTCATAAAGACCTTGCTGATAACATAGCTTCCAGTAAAGAAGCTGGCTAAAATCCAAAACCAAGATGGCGATCAGAGGGACCTCCAGGTGTCCTCACTGCTACCCTCCCACCGGCACCATGACAGTTTACAAATGCCACGGCAATGTCAGGAAGTTACCCTGTATGGTCTAAAAAGGGGAGGCATGAATAATCCACCCCTTGTTTAGCATATCATCAAGAAATAACCATAAAAATGGGCAAGCAGCAGCGCTTGGGGTTGCTCTGTTTATGGAATAGCCATTCTTTTATTATATTGTTTTATTTTTTGAGATGGAGTCTCACTCTGTCACCCAGGCTAGAATGCAATGGCACGATCTCGGCTCACCACAACCTCCGCCTCCTGGGTTCAACTGAGTCTCCTGCCTCAGCCTCCTGAGCCTGAGTAGCTGGGATT
The DNA here is from genome assembly GCF_001698545.2 of Rhinopithecus bieti. Lineage (NCBI taxonomy): Eukaryota > Metazoa > Chordata > Mammalia > Primates > Cercopithecidae > Rhinopithecus > Rhinopithecus bieti. The sequence continues at coordinate 625,012 of NW_016809864.1, read as the reverse complement.
ACAGGCACCCATCGCCATGCCCGGCTAATTTTTGTATTTTTAGTAGAGACAGGGTTTCTCCATGTTGGTCAGGCTGGTCTCGAACTCCCGATCTCAGGTGACCCACCTGCCTTGGCCTCCCAAAGTGCTGGGATTACAGGCATGAGCAACCGTGCCTGGACCATTCGTTTATTTTTTTCTACTTTTCCAGTAAACTTGCTTTCACTTTACTCTATGGACTTGCCCTAAATTCTTTCTTGTGTGAATTCCAAGAACCCTCTCTTGGGGTCTGGATAGGGACCCCTTTCTGGTGACAATTCCAGAGAGATCCTGCTCCATGCCCAGGGGCCCTGCACCGCCCGCACCCCGCCCCCAGTTTATTAACAGTAGATCATACTCTTTTTGTCCAGTCATCTTTGTACACAACTCTTCATTTTCCAGTGAATCTCAGCATAAAAATACAGTTTCCTCTGGGTCTATATTTCTGAAGGCTCTTGTGTCACGCAAAATTTTGTTAAATTCATTTGTTATGTTTTTCTCTTATTAATCTGTTTTCTGTTGTAGGAGTGTTGGCAATGACCCTTGTGATGGGTGAGGATAAATTATTACCTTTTCACTCCTACAGCAGTTAATTATCCCCTAACTGAAGTTGAGGTACAAGGAGAGGATTAAGTGACCACTGATTGGGAGGAAGTGGCTGCATGTATGGCAGATTGACCTACACCCACCATTCCCTCCATAAAATTTCCTGGCTAAGCATGGCATACCGAATGCCACAGCTAATAGTCCTCTGTACACCTCAATATTCTCATTTATAAACGAGAAAAACACTTTTATATCCGGCTAACTTTTGTATTTTTAGTAGAGATGGGGTTTCACCATGTTGGCCAGGCTGGTCTCAAACCGCTGACCTCAAATGATCCACCCGCCTCGACCTCCCAAAGTGCTGGGATTACAGTCATGATCCACTGCGGTTGGCTAGAGTAGTTGTTTTAAGGATTGACAAAGATTCTCTCCTTGACCAAGTTTTAGGCGGATTCATCGAAATCCTCTTCCCAATTAGGTCTCAACTCTTGGACTTCCATGGCTTTTTTTTCTTTTTTTTGTATCACCCAATTTTAGCAAGAATCCTGCTAAATCAGTTTAGCCAGAATCCTCAACCCTGGATATCTGATCACATTCCAGATCACCCTGGCTTACACGCAGCACAAATCCTATTAGGTCCATTTAGCCAGAATCCTCTTCTCTTACCACTGACGTTTCCTTTCGGTAATTTTCCACTCACGGATCCCTACCCTGTTTCTGGGCTATAAATTTCCACTTGTCTTTGTTGTATTTGAAATTCAGCCTATTTCTTTCTTTTTTTTTTTTTTCTTTTCTTTCTTTTTTTTTGAGATGGAGTTTCATTCTTGTTGCCCAGGCTAGAGTGCAAATGGCACGATCTTGGCTCACTGCAAACTCCGCCTCCCCAGTTCAAGCAATTGTTCTGCCTCAGCCTCCCAAGTAGCTGGGATTACAGGCACCAACCACCATGCCTGGTTAATATTTGTATTTTTAGTAGAGATAGGATTTCACCATGTTGGCTAGGCAGGTCTTGAACTCCTGACCTCAGGTGATCCTCCTGCCTCAGCCTCCCAAAGTGCTGGGATTACAGGCGTGAGTCACCTCACCTGGCTGAGCTGGTATTTTTTCTTTTTTTTTTTGCTAGTGTATTTATTTTCATTTTAATATCTTTCTATAGACTTTGCTTCTGAAATGGCCACTACTGAATTCCTATGCACAGGCCAATATTTTTGTTTGATCATAGGGAGTTTCCACAGAAACTTTCTGAAACTGGGTATTGATAATGGTAGATAGTATTGATAACTGTAGATTTTTGTTAATTCTGGTTTCTCTGTGCAAATACACCTGCAGGTAAAAAAAGATGGGGGGCGCTGGGGGAAGAGCTTTGGAGAGGAGAGAAAAAAATCTGTGACCCTGCCAACCAAAAAGGGAAATTACAAGCGCTAGCACTTAGAGAAATCATGGTTAGATTTACTCTGAGCCAAGTTGGAGGACTGAAGCCTGGGAACACATACTCAATATAGACCCAGAATGTGTCCCAAAGTAGGTTGCACAAGGCACAGTATATACACGTTTTCAAACAGGAGGATGTGTGTGGCACAGAAGGTAGGAGAAGAGGGGAGAGAAGCAAGGGTTACATTTTTGTGATTCTAATTGGTGCTCAGGACTGTATATATAAGATAAGGTAAAGGAGCCGTTGAGTGGGTCAGGAGAAAGGTTAGGCATCTTAGGGCCTGGTGGAGGGTGGCAGATTCCCACCTGTCTTTGTTCTAGCTCAGATAAACAAGTTTATACCCAGTACCTGTCAGTGAAATGTTTAACAAGCTCCAATTACACAGGCACACAGGCAAGAGGTCAGCTTTAGTTTATAGGCATAGAGTTGTGTGTGTGTCTGTGTGCGTGTGTGTGTGTGTGAGATGGAGTCTCACTTGGTCGCCCAGGCTGCAGTGCAGTGACATGATCTCGGCTCACCGCAACCTTCCGCTCCCAGGTTCAGGTGATTCTGCTTCACCTGCTCCAGTAGCTGGGATTACAGGCACCCACCACCTTGCCCAGCTAATTTTTCTATTTTTTAGTAGAGATGGGGTTTCACCATGTTGGGCAGGTTGGTCTCGAATTCCTGACTCAAGTGATGCACCCATCTTGGCCTCCCAAAATGCCGGTATGACAGGCATGAGCCACTGCACCCGGCCATATAGTCATAGGTTTATAAACCATGTGTCTAACTATAGCTATTGTGGGTCACTGTTAACAGTTTCTTTTGAAGTTTCCTTTTTCTGACAACCCCACGAGCCATAAAACATGAAAAGCAATACGGACTTTTTTTTTTTTTAAGACAGAGTTGGCTGGGAGTGGTGGCTTATGCCTGTAATCTCAGCATTTTGGGAGGCCAAGGCGGGTGGACCACCTGAGGTCAGGAGTTTGAAACCAGCTTGGTGAACATGGCGAAAACCCATGTCTACTAAAAATATAAAAATTAGCTGGGCGTGGTGGTGCATGCCTATAGTCCCAGCTACTCGGGAGGCTGAGGCAGGAGAATTGCTTGAACCCGGGAGGTGGAGGTTGCAGTGAGCTGAGATCAGGTCATTACATTCCAGCCTGGGCAACAGAGTGAGACTCCATCTCAGAAAAAAAAAAAAAAGAAAGAAAGACAGACCTTGGCTTTCCATGTGACCCCTGCTTTCGAAGCCTTATTAGAAGGGGTGCCCAACTTTTATACCTTCTTCGTTTCCCCTTGTCTCAAGTCTCTTTCCTTAAAGCTGCTGAGAATGTAGCTCATTTATGTAGGGGTCAGCTGCTCTGCACAGGGTAAAATGGATAGCAAGCATGTCTCTGAGGATAACAAATGTGGTTGGCCTTGGTGAGAAGGGAGTGGAGCAGATAAAGGCCCTTGAAAGAAGAATATGGAGCTGAAAAATGTCACATGTCTCTGGGAAAGAGAGAAATCATTATAGAACAAGAGAAGTAAACACTTGGAGCCTGGCTTAAAATAGAAAACAGCCAAGACCCCAGCCCTTGGGCAGAGAGAAGAGGACGTGGGGGTAGGGGGCAGCATGGTCCAAGGAACAGCAACTGAGAGAGGAAGGAAGGGGGGCTTCTGCGGCTGCTTCTCAGACCTGCATAGCAAGGGCATGTCTTTACTCCCATCAGTTGGGAAACAGATGTAAAAGCCTTCCAAATTAATAACGAAGCTAAGGCCGAGCATAGTGACTCACTCTTGTAATCCCAGAACTTTGGGAGGCGAAGGTGGGAGGATCACTTGCAGCCAGGAATTTGAGACCAGGCTGGGCAACATAGTGAGACCCCGTCTCTACAAAAAAATGAACAAAATTAGCCAGGTATGATGGTGCATTGCCTATAGTCCCAGCTACTCAGGAGGCTAAGGTAAGAGGATCACTTGAGCTCAGAAAGTTGAGGCTGCCCTTAGTCAAACTCATGCCACTCTGTATTCCAGCCTGGGCAATAGAGCAAGACCCATGTCTTCTTGTCTCTAAATAAAAAAAAAAAAAAAAAAATATATATATATGTATATATAAGTATATATTTCTTATATTGTGATTTTTCTTTTTTTTTTGTGCATGGGAGTCTTGCTTTGTTGCCCCAGTCCAGTCTGGAGTATAGTGGCGTGATCTTGGCTTACTGCAACCTCAGCCTCCCAGGTTGAAGCTATTTTCCTGCCACAGCCTCCTGAGTAGCTGGAATTACAGGCACATGCCACCATGCCTGGTTATTTTTTTTTTTTTTAAGTAGAGAGGGAGTTTCACATGTTGGCCAGGCTGCTTTAGACCTTGGCCAGGTGTGGTGGCTCACGCCTGTAATCCCAGAACTTTGGGAGGCTGAGGCGGGTAGATCAGGAGATTGAGACCATCTTGGCTGACACAGTGAAATCCCATCTCTACTAAAAATACAAAAAATTAGCAGGGAGTGGTGGCACATGCCTGTAGTCCCAGCTACTTGGGAGGCTGAGGCAGGAGAATCACTTGAACCCGGGAGGCAGAGGTTGCAGTGAGCTAAGATTGCGCCACTGCACTCCAGCCTGGGTGACAGAACGAGCCATCTCAAAAACAAACAAACAAACAAAAAACTCTGGACCTCAAGTGGTCCACCCGCCTCAGCCTCCCAAAGTGCTGGGATTACAGGCGCAAGCCGCCGCACCCAGCCACTGTGCCTAATTTATAAACTAAACTTTGTCATTTGTATGTACGAAAAGGAAAAACAGTCTATATTTGGGTTCATTCATCTCCTCAGTTTCAGGTATCCACTGGTCTGAAAACATACCCCCTGACAGATAAGGAGGGGATACTGTAAAACAAATAACCCAGTATGCAGGTAATGGACACTGTTCATGCAGAGAAGTTGTGGTTTTCTGGGTCATCTATTTCAAGTTTGCAAAACAAACTATAGGATAAGAGAGGCTGGAGTGAATAATTTGGAATCAAGACTGTGAAAGGCAGCCAGTCGTGGCACTGCATGCCTGTAGTCCCAGCTACTTGGGAGGCTGAGGTGGGAGGATTGCTTGAGCCCAGGGGTTTGAGGTTACACTGAACTATGCTTGGCTGGGCATGGTGACACGGTGGCTCATGTCTGCCATCCCAGCACTTTGGGAGGCCGAGGTGGGCAGATCACTTGAGGTCAGGAGTTTGAGACCAGCTTGGCCAAGATGGTGGAACTCCATCTCTACTAAAAATACAACAAACTTAGCTGGAGGTGGTGGCACACACCTGTAATCTCAGCTACTCGGGAGGCTGAGGCACAAGAATCGCTTGAATCCTGGAGGCAGAGGTTGCAGTGAGCAGAGATCACACCACTGCACACCAGCCTTGGCAACAGAGTGAGACTCTGCCTCAAAAAAATAAAAAATTAAAAAAGGGCCGATGGATGGATAGAGAAATGAATAGAGGCAAGAGGAAGTAAATGTTAGTTGTAGAATATAGGTGGTAGGTATGTGGGTATTCACTGGAAACTTTTTTACAGCTTTTCTTCATCTTTACAATTTTTCATAATAAAATGCTGGGGTGCACTTTGGGAGGCCAAGATGGGAAGATCTCTTGACCCAAGAGTTTGAGACCAGCCTGGTAACGCATCTCTTAAAAGAAAAAAAAAAAGTTTAAAACATTAAAAAATAAAGAAAGAAAATACTGGGAGAAATAGCATTTCCATGGCTCCCCATTGCCTGCAGAATAAATCCACATCTTTCATAACATTATCCAAGTCTCTCCTCCCAGTCTTAACCTAGTGACCTCTTTCCTGTCCTGGAGTTTCCCAACCTGGGCTGCTTTCCCTAGAGGGTATGTGGTCAGTCTGTAGGGCTCCTTAGCAATGACTGGTCCAGCACATGCTTACCCAGTGCTTTTGGCAAACCAACCAATCATGGCTGCTTGAGACGGTGCCAAGCATGGTTTGCCAGTTTTATTGTCGTCATCCCAATGTACAGGTGGGAAAACTGATGCTCACAGGGGTTAAAAATTGGCTAAAATTTAAACCCAGGCCATGGATGTGGCTTCAAAGTCCGCACCCTACTGCCAACTAAGACCAGAAAGCAAAGGTCTGTAGGACATGGTTCATTACCTTGAGAAACTTCCAGTTTAGCGGGGGACCTACGGCATGTTCATGTAAAAATACAAACTAGAAAGCACTCTGTGCCACAAGGAAGGGAAGTTATAGATCTAGGACATCTGAGAAGGGTGTGGTAACTTTTCACTGGGGTCACAAGGAAGAAATCTTCCACATTTAGGGAATCCTGTAGTTAGCTAGATTTTATTTTTCTTTATTTTTTGAGACGGAGTCTCGCTCTGTCGCCCAGGATAGAGTGCAGTGGCGCAATCTCGGCTCACTGCCAGCTCTGCCTCCCTGGTTCATGCCATTCTCCTGCCTCAGCCTCCTGAGTAGCTGGGACTACAGGTGCCCGCCACCATGCCCAGCTATTTTTTTTTTTTTTTTTTTTTGTATTTTTAGTAGAGACGGGGTTTCACTGTGTTAGCCAGGATGGTCTTGGTCTCCTGACTTCGTGATCCGTCTGCCTTGGTCTCCCAAAGTGCTGGGATTACAGGCATGAGCCACCACGCACAGCCTAGCTAGATATTATTTAACGATGATTTTTTTTCCCCCCACAGGTAAAATAAAGTAGAAAGTAAGACTGGATATATCTGGATAATTCAGACAAGCCGTGAATTAGGAGCCTAACTTGACTTTTATCATTCATGTATCAGAAAATACATATTTTAGCTGTGGCAGGCCCTGTGGAGATGGCAGTGAACAAGATTGACTGGGTCTCCACTTGCATGGGAGTCCAGTTCTACCAGGAAGGAAGGACAAAAACGGATGAGTGGTCAGATACATAAGATCCATTATAACTGGGCGCAGTGACTCACGTCTGTAATTGCAGCACTTTGGGAGGCGGAGGCAGGCAGATCACTTGAGGCCAGGAGTTTGAGACCAGCCTGGCCAACACGAAACCCCAACTCTACTAAAAATACAAAAATTATCTGAGCGTGGTGGCACACACTTGTAATCCCAGCTACTCATGTGGCTGAATCATGAGAATCCCTTGAACCCAGGAAGTGGGAGGTTGCAGGGAGCCAAGATAATGCCACTGCACTCCAGCCTGGGCCACGAAACAAGACTGTTTAAAAAAAAAAATCATTATTTTTGGGGTGTTATGATGAAAACAAGTGAGGAGCTGAGAGTTGAACAGGGCATGGGCTGAGAGAAGACCTTTGCTATGCAGGTTGGCATGGAAGTTCTTTCTGCAAAGGTGAGATTTCCTGCCGCATGAAGGAGGAGTAGAAGTCAGCCATGCAAGGCTCTGGGGAAAGGGCATCACAAGCAGAGGTCACAGCTGTGCAGAGAGACAAAGCGTTCCACTGGGAGAAACTGGTTTGGGGGGACTGGCACATGGTAAAACTGGTCCAAGAACTATGAGCCGGTTTATGCGATTAAGACAATTGCAGCGGAGACAGACAGTGATGGCTTTTGTAGACAGGGGTGTGATACAGATATGCTTTATCTCATTGAAATGACACTGGTCTCGGCATGAACAATGGAATGGAGCAGAGTGGGACTGGACGGGTTTCCTGATTCTATCTGCACAGGAGACTGATTTCTTCCCGCCTCCGCTCCTCACATTGGCTGAACCCAGCAGATCACTGCCCGGTTGTCTGTCCTACAGAGGGAAATGATCGTCATAGCAACAAGGAAAACGCAGCCCATGGTCTTACCTGTGTCAACAGACAACAAAGAAACGTCACATTACACGATTTTCTGGAGCGTATCTTTTCACATTGATTGACCTGGTACAATGTGGCTATTTTCCAAAATGTCAGGGGACATTGTCTTAGCTGTGCAAAGCCCTGGGAAAGCTTCTTGTTCTTGTGAGCAGTGCGTGAAGCCTCTTTCTAATTACAGCCCTTCTGAATTCCTTGTCCTTTCCTTTAAATAAAGTGTCTAGCCATATGTTCAATGAGTAGTAATCTAAGTTTTATATCTTGCTTCATTTTCTTTGGAATCTGTCAGTGTCAGAGCTTTTTACAGTGTTACTGTAAAAATGTACTGAACTTTGGTTGAGAAAACTGGCTTTTCTGAAGATAAAGCAATTTTTAAAAAGAGGTTGTGTGGGAGTCTGTGTCCTGGTTGCAGAAGTAGTGAAATCAGGCCTTTCAACTAATTCTCGACTTAGAATTTAGCTAGCTTTTTCAATGTTAACTGTTTTGCCTCGATTTAAATCCATTTGTTTGTGGTTTAAAATCACCTCGTGCTTATAAGTAAGGTCACGGAGTATCTCACCCAGAGATAGCCAGAGTTAGAGAAAAGTAGTGACTAAATAAAACACATTGAATATATATGAGAACAGAAACAGACATAATTTTTTTTTTTTTTTTTTTTTTTTTTTTGAGACAAAGCCTTGCTTTATCGTCCAGACTGGAGTGCAGTGGCACAATCTCAGCTCACTGTAACCTCTGCCTCCCAGGCTCAAGCAATCCTCCCACCTCAGCCTCCTGAGTAGCTGGGACTATAGGCATGCACCACAATGCCTGGCTAATTTTTGTATTTTTTGTAGAGACGGGGTTTCACCGTGTTGCTCAGGCTGGACTCAAACTCGTGAGCTCAAGCAATCTGCCCACCTTGGCCTCCCAAAGTGCTGGGATTACAGGTGTGAGCCACTACGCCTGGCCCAACAGACATAATTTTTGTGTTCTTGAATTAAACCATACTGAGATCAGGAATACTTTTCCATATCCTTATATTAAATAATATAGGGGCCAAGCATAAAAACACTTTGCTGCTCCTTCCAGGAAATCCTTGCCTTAGCAGGTGAGACTGTGGAAGAGCTAAAATAGGTTGCTCATCAAGATTTGCTTCAAGGCTAAGTGTAGTGGCTCATATCTGTAATCTGATACTTTGGGAGGCCAAGGCAGAAGGACCACTTGAGGCCAGCAGTTCAACACCAGCTTGCGCAACAAAGCTCTAAAAAATTAAAAAATTAGCGGGGTGTGGTAGCACCCACCTGTCATCCCAGCTACTTGGGAAGTTGAGGCAGGACGATCCCTTTGGCCCAATCATAGCTCACTATGGTCAAGTTTTGGAGTCGTTGGTTATGCAGTAATAGCTAACTGATACATACAGCGGATACTGTTTATTATCTAAAAACATCCTTTTACCTCTCTTCTCAGCTAACAGAATTCGATCTTTTTTTTTTTTTTTTTTTTTAAAGATAGGGTCCTCCTCCATTGCCAAGGCTGGAGTGCAGTGATGTGGTCACATCTTATCACAGCCTTGACCTCCAAGGCTCAACGGATCCTCCCACCTCAGCCTCCCAAGTAGCTGGGACTACAAGTGTGTGCCACCATGTCTAGCTAGTTTTTAAAGATTTTGTTTATTTATTTATTTATTTATTTATTTTTTGAGATGGAGTCTCGCATTGTCACCTAGGCTGGAGTGCAGTGGTGCGATCTTGGCTCACTGCAACCTCCACCTCCCGGGTTCAAGCAATTCTCCTGCCTCAGCCTCCCAAGTAGCTGAGACTACAGGCACCCGCCACCAAGCCCGGATTTTTTTTTGTATTTTTAGTAGAGATGGGGTTTCACTATGTTGGCCAGGCTGGTCTCGAACTCCTGACGTTGAGATCCACCCACCTCAGCCTCCCGAAGTGCTGGGATTACAGGCGTGAGGCACCGCGCCTGGCTTAAAAAATTTTTGTAGAGATGGGGGTCTCCCTGTGTTGGCCAGGCTGGTCTTAAACTCCTGGCCTCAAGTGATCCTCCTGCCTTGGCTTCAAAAAGTGCTGGGATTACAGGTGTGAGCCACCATGCTCAGCAGAATTCAATTCTGTTGAGAGTATTTGTCCTTAGGGCAGGTAGGTAGTGGCTAATTATATTGCCCCATGTTGCTGGCTACACATGGTCCAACATGGCTTCTCATGGGACCATCATTAAGGTGACTATGATAAGATCAAAGATGAGCATGTGAATTGAGGTATGCCAATGTGAACCCCAAATATCTGAGGCAGGTCTCAGTCAACTTAGAAAGTTTATTTTGCCAAAGTTAAGGACGTGCACCTGTGACACAGCCTCAGGAGGTCCTGATGACAAGCGCCAAGGTGGTCAGGGCACAGCTTGGTTTAATAAATTTTAGGGAGACGTGAGACATCAATCAATGAATGTAAGATACACATTGGTTCCATCCAGAAAGGTGGAACAACTCAACGCGGGGAGGGGCTTCCAAGGCACAGGTAAATAAGAGACAAATGGTTGCATTCTTTTGAGTTTCTGGTTAGCCTCTCCAAAGGTGGCAATCGGACATACATTTATCTCAGTGAGCAGGGGGGTGACTTTGAGTTCTGTCTTTTTTCCACAAGGAAACTCCTTTTGAGGGAGGTATGTAGCTTTTTTTTTTTTTGAGATGGAGTCTCGCTCTGTCACCCAGGCTGGAATGCAGTGTTGAGATTTCAGCTCACTGCAACCTCTGCCTCTCAGGCTCAAGTGATTCTCCTGCGTCAGCCTCCCGAGTAGCTGGGACTACAGACTCGTGCCACTATGCACAGCTAATTTTTTGTATTTTTAGTAGAGACATGGTTTCACCATGTTAGCCAGGATGGTCTTGATCTCCTGACCTCGTGATCCACCCGCCTCAGCCTCCCAAAGTGCTAGGCCTCACAAAGTGCTGGGATTACAGGCGTGAGCCACCACGCCTGGCTGGTATGTAGCTTTTATCTTTTTGAGAAATGGAGTGGGAGGCAGGTTTGCCCTATGCAGTTCTCAGCTTGACTTTTCCCTTTGCCTTAGTGATTTTGGGGTCCCAAGATTTATTTTCCTTTCACACAAATCAGTTCCATTCTAGAATTTTATATATGGAGGTGAGACGTGAGAAAAATTATGGCTGACATGGGGGCTAAGTCAGATTGATTTGTTTTAGAAAAAAAGAAATGAATTTTATATCTGAATATTTTGGAGAAAATTCATGAAACTCCTATCTGCATAATAAATTCACTGCAACAGTGAACTTAAATGTCACCTTGGCTGTGTGCGGTGGCTTACGCCTGTAATCCCAGGACTTTGGGAGGCCGAGGTGGGTGGGTCCTCAGAGGTCAGGAGTTCGAGACCAGCCTGACCAACATGGAGAAATCCCGTCTCTACTAAAAACACAAAATTAGCCAGGCATGGTGGTGCATGCCTGTAATCTCAGCTACTCGGGAGGCTGAGGCAGGAGAATTGCTTGAACCTGGGAGGTGGAGGTTGCGGTGAGCTGAGATCATGCCATTGCACTCCAGACTAGGCAACAAGAGTGAAACTCCATCTCAAAATAAATAAATTGAGGAAAGAAAGAAAGAAAGAAAGAGAGAGAGAGAGAAAGAGAAAGAGAAAGAGAAAGAGAAAGAGAAAGAGAAAGAGAGAGAGAAAGAAGAAAGAAAGAAAGAAAGAAAGAAAGAAAGAAAGAAAGAAAGAAAGAAAGAAAGAAAGAAAGAAAGAAAGAAAGGGAGAGAGAGAGTCACCTCCATCAACATATGAATTTCACTACAAGATAATAGTGAACCTTTAGATTTTGGGAAGAGAAATACCAAATAAAATAAGATGATGCACAATCATTTTATGACTCCCACTGAAATTTTCTTTTTTGCCTGGATGAAAACAGCTGAAGCAATGGATAATTATAATAAGTAGGAGAATCGGGTCAAATGAACCCGTCTCCAAGGAGATTTAAAATGCTTTTGAAACTCTCTTGATATTGACCACGTTTTATGCATTTTCTTTGAATTCTATAATTCTGGGCCCAGCTTGCCGGCTTGTCTTACATCGTTATTTTAGACTAAAGCTCCATCTTCTGGAGAAGGAATGACATATGACAACTATTCAACACATTGACTAACAGTCAAACTCGATTTGGAAGTTCCTGAGATGGTGTCTTTCTTAGTCATCTGAACAATTTCTCATTGGCAGCTCATTTTTCGCCCTCTGGAAAGAATGTCATCTTAGCGGGACATGGATGCTAGATGGAAGCTATTGATCACCTTCCCATTCTTGAGGGGAGATTCATAGCATACTTTTATTTTTATGTTTATGGTTTCTGCAGCAGGAGACTGATTGGAGTAATTTCCCTCCCCTCTGCATGCTCCTTGTATCATTGAATTGGCACTGGGTATTATTTTCATATTCTCTAGAGAAATTTATCTGCAGCTCTTGCTATATTTTATTCACGTGGTCTATTCTGAAGCTCCTTTTGAATGCAAATACTTTATTTTATTTTAAGACAGGATCTTGCTCTGTTGCCCAGGCTGGAGTGCGGTGACACAATCAGCTCACTGCAGTCTCAACCTCCTGGGCTCAAGCGATCCTCCCATCTCAGCCTCCTGAGTAACTAACTGAGGAGTACAGACACGCCATTACGCTTGGCTCATTTTTGTTTTTTGTTTTGTTTTTTTTTTTTTTTTGAGGCGGAGTCTTGCTCTGTCGCCCAGGCTAGAGTGCAGTGGCAGGATCTCAGCTCATTGCAAGCTCCGCCTCCTGGGTTCCCGCCATTCTCCTGCCTCAGCCTCCCAAGTAGCTGGGACTACAGGCGCCCGCCACCTCGCCCGCTAGTTTTTTGTATTTTAGTAGAGACGGGGTTTCACTGTGTTCGCCAGGATGGTCTCGATCTCCTGACCTTGTGATCCGCCCGTCTCGGCCTCCCAAAGTACTGGGATTACAGGCTTGAGCCACCGCGGCCGGCTCGTAATTTTTGTAGAGGTGGGGTTTCATCATGTTGCCTAGGCTCCTGGGCTCAAGTGATCCTCCCTCCTCAGCCTCCCAAAGTGCTGAGATTACAAGTGTGAGGCACTGCATCCGGCCTGAATGCAAATATTTTAAGGGTTTAGGCTAATGGTATATTTTTGAGAGATTAAAAAATGGTCACTTTTTTTTTGTTTTTTTGTTTTTTTTAATAAACTAAATTTTTTAAGAGTAATTTTAGCCAGGCACAGTGGCTCATGCCTGTAATCCCAGCACTTTGGGAGGCCAAGGCAGATGGATCATCTGAGGGCAGGAGTTCAAGACCAGCCCGGCCAACATGGTAAAACCTTGTCTCTATTAAAAAAACAAAAATTAACCGGGCATGGTGGTAGGTGCCTGTAATCCCAGCTACTAGGGAGGCTGAGGCAGGAGAATCATTTGAACCCGGGAGGTGGAGGTTGCAATGAGCCGAGATAATGCCACTGCACTCCAGCTTGGGCAACAAGAGTAAAAAAAAAAAAAAAAAAAGAATAGTTTTATACTTAAAAAAAATTGTGAAGGTATTACAGCGTCCTCATACATCCTGACTCAGTTTCCCCTGTTAGCTTACATTAGTGTGGTGCATTTGCTACAATCAATGATCTAATATTGATGCATTAACTAAAGCACATACTTCATTCAGATTTCCTTAGTTTTTACCTTGTAAAAGTTTTCTGTTCCAGGATCCCATCCAGGATACCAATTACATTTAGTTGTCATGTCTCCTGAGGGTCCTCTTCGCTGTGACAGTTTCTCAGAATTTCTTTGTTTTTGATGACAGTTCTGAGAAGTACTGGTCAGGCAATTTGCAGCACGGCCCTCTACTGAGATTTGTCTGATGTTTTTCTCATGATTAGCTGAGGTTATGGATTTTTGGAAGAAAGATGATAGCAGTAAAATGCCATTTTTATCACGTGATACCAGCGCATACTGTTGACATGACTTACCATGGTTGATGTCGACCTTGATCACCTGGTTGAGGTCGTGTTTATCAAGTTTCTCAGTGTAGAGCTGCTCTTTCCCTCCCTTTGTGCTCTTTGTAAGGAAGTCACTCTATGCAGTCCACACTTAAGGCATGGGGAGTGATGCTCCACCTCCCTTTTTGTGTTTATTTTTAGAGTCAGGGTCTCACTCCATTGCCCAGGCTGGAGTGCAGTGGTGTGATCATAGCTCACTGCAGCCTTGGCCTCCTGGCCTCAAGGGATCTTCTTTTCTCAGCCTTCTGAGTAGCTGGGACTACAAGTGCACACCCTGCAGGCTAATATTTAAATTTTTTGAAGAAACGGAATCTCGCTATGTTGCCCAGGCTGGTCTTGAACTCCTGGGCTTGGGTGATCTTTCCACCTTGGCCTCCCAAAGCACTGGGATTACAGGGATGAGCCATCATGCCTGGCTGATCCTAGCACTTTGGGAGGATCAAATATAAATATATATAAAGAGAAATCCCAGTTGTTGTTTCATTCTCATGCAAACCAATGGCCAGTGGTGTGCTAGTAAATGTTTAACAACCTCAGTCTAGTCATGAGAAAACATCAAGTTAAGGGACAGTCTACAAAATAACAGATCAATATTCCTCAAAAGTGTCAAAGTGATGGCTGGGCGTGGTGGCTCACGCCTGTAATCCCAGCACTTTGGGAGGCCGAGGCAGGCGGATCACAAGGTCAGGAGATCGAGACCATGGTGAAACCCCATCTCTACTAAAAATACAAAAAATTAGCCGGGCACGGTGGCGGGTGCCTGTAGTCCCAGCTACTCAGGAGGCTGAGGCAGAATGGCGTGAATCCGGGAGGCGGAGCTTGCAGTGAGCCGAGATCGTGCCACTGCACTCCAGCCTGGGCGTCAGAGCGAAACTCCGTCTCAAAAAAAAAAAAAAAGTGTCAAAGTGGTAAGGAATAAAGGAAGACGGAGAAACCGTCACACATTGGAGGAGACCAAGAAGACATAACTAAATGCAAGGCGGGGTGTCAATTGGATTTTTTTTTCCTTTTTTTTTTTGGAAAGGGTCTTACTCTGTTGCCCAGGCTGAAGTGCAGTGGCACAATCTCGGCTCACTGCAACCTCTGCTTCCCGGGTTTCAAGTGATTCTCCTACCCCAGCCTCCCGAGTAGTTGGGATTACGGGCACCTGCCATCATGCCCAGCTACTTCTTTTTTGGAGTTTTAGCAGAGACAGGGTTTCACCATGTTGACCAAACTGGTCTCAAACTCCTGGCCTCAAGTGATTCACCTGCCTCAGCCTCCCAGTGTTGGGATTACAGGTGTGAGCCACTGCGCCCAGCCCCAATTGGATTCTGAAATGGGGAAGGGTCCCAGAATAAGCCAGTGTGGCATAAAAATTGTTTTGAGCTGAGGGCATCTGACTTTCTGAAATCTCTTATCTGCCTAAGAGCAGAGCTTCCCAAAAGAATAAAAAAGAACTCAATGGTCATAAATCTCGTCCCGGGGAGCAACTCTAGTTTCCTTTGAGACAGAAGTCAGCAACACACCAAAGCAGACACTGTCACAAAATCTCTCTATCCCCCATCTCATCTCCTAAGGGCTCATTTATCTTTCCAAAACATCATTTGTTTTTCCACAAGTGCCCTTTCTTCCCTTCTCCTTCATCTGTTTTTTCTTTTCATTTTCTTTCCTTCTTTTTTTTTTTTTTGGACACGGTCTCCCTCTGTTGCCCAGGCTGCAATGCAGTGGTGCGATCGTAACTCACTGAAACTTCGACCTACCAGGCTCAAGCAATTCTCCAACCTCAGTCTCCCAAGTAGCTGGGATTACAGGCACCTTTTGCACACCATTACAGGTGTGCATCGTCATGCCCAGATAATTTTTTTTTTTTGTACAGACAAGGTCTCACTTTGTTGCCCAAGCTGGTCTTGAACCTCTAAGCTCAAGTGATCCTCCTGCCTCAGGCTCCTAAAATGCTGGGACACTTCACCTATTAAGATCGTTTATAAGCCCTAAATTCTTTTTTTTTTTTTTTTTTTTTTTTTTTTTTTTGAGACAGAGTCTCGCTTTGCCCGGACTGGAGTGCAGTGGTGCATTCTCGGCTCACTGCAACCTCCGCCTCCTGGATTCAGGCAATTCTCCTGCCTCAGACTCCTCAGTAGCTGGGGTTACAGACACCTGCCGCCACACTCGGCTAATGTTTTGTATTCTTAGTAGAGATGGGATTTTACCATGTAGGCCAGGCTGGTCTCGAACTCCTGGTCTCAAGTGATCCACTGGCCTTAGCCTCCCAAAGTGCTGGGATTACAGGCATGAGCCACCACGTCCAGCTATAAGCCCCAAATTCTAACCACTCCTTTAAGTCACATTTCCTTTTCTATGAACTCCCATGTGCATACATACATATGGAAATAAAATGTCTTTTCTCTTGCTAGTCTGTCTTTTGTCAGTTTAATGTATGAACCCTGTCAGTGAAAATAAGGGAGCAGAGGAAATATTTTCCTCCCAGAAGGCGACAAAGGACACTAGTGGAAAACTGGTGAAAATGAATAAGGTCCGCAGTGAATTGTCCCAGTGCTAATTTCTTGGTTTTGATGATTGTAAGACCTTAACATTAGGGAAGCCTAGATGAGAGTACACAGGAATGATCTGTGCTATTTTGCAACTTTCTGATAAATCTAAAATAATTTCAAAGTTTAAAAGTTAAAACAAAGGAGAATCATAGCAACACCACCATCAAAGACCATAGGTGTCGAAGCCAGCCTACACTGGATTTATTTATTTTTTTGAGAAGGAGTCTTGCTCTGTTACCCAGGCTGGAGTGCAGTGGCATGATCTTGGCTCCCTGTAACCTCCACCTCCTGGGCTCGAGTGGTTCTTCTGCCTTAGCTTCCTGAGTACTGGGATTACAAGCCTGTACCACCACACTTGGCTAATTTTTGTATATTTAGTAGAGGTTGGGTTTTGCCACGTGGGCCAGGCTGGTCTCAAACTCCTGACTTCAGGTGATCCACCCGCCTTGGTCTCCCAAAGTGTTGGGATTACAGGCAGGAGTCATCGTGCCCAGCCTGGATTTATTTTTATTTTTTATTTTTTTCGCTGGATACCATTGATTGGAATCTCATTCTGGATTTAAATCTCGATTACTCCACAAATATATTGGGCAATAATGAGCTGAGTGAACTCAGGGCAAGTTAATGTCACTCTTGGAACCATCAGTTTCTTCTACCAACAAATAGATGGGACAGTGATGATATGACCCACCTCACAAGGGTGTGGTGATGCATTTCTGTATAAAACTTGTAGTAAGTATCTTCCAGTGTTCAGCAGAATCATCACCATCACATCTGCTTTTTTGGCCTCTTCTATTTGTGCTGGACTGAGCAGGGGCACAGGGCCCTGCAGCCAGTCTCTGTCAGGGTTTACTGCACCTAGAGGTCACCTTGCTTTAAGATGGAAAACCTAATTCTTGTTTGCCTCTTAAAACACAGGCATGGCTGGGTGAGGTGTCAATAATCCCCCCCACTTTGGGAGGCTGAGGTGGGCAGAGTGCTTGAGTTTAGGAGTTTGAGACCAGCCTAAGTAACATGGCGTAAACCCCATTGCTACAAAAAATTAAAAAATTAGCTGGGCATGGTGGCGCATGCCTATAGTCCCAGCTACTTGGGAGGCTGAGGTAGGAGGATCGCTTGAGCCCAGGAGGTCGAGGCTGCAGTGAGAGCTGTGATCATACCACTGCACTCCAGCCTGAGCGACAGAGTGAGACAGCCCTGTTTAAAAAAAAGAAAAGAAAAGAAAAAGAAAAAAGAAACCAGAGGAGGCGGTTCAGGCCAAGAAAATGATGCCTTTTCTCCTCTTATTCTTCTTTTCGTACCCAGACAAAAATCACTCACTCTCAAGGTCATTTATCTGTGTTTATCGTATTCTTCAGTCTCTCTGTGACCTTGAACAGCTGTGTTTTTGGAAGGAGAAGCCCAGTGCCGTGACCGCTATCGGTCTTCAGCTGACTCTGCAGTCAGGCTGCTCCTGGCCCCAGCGGAGAGAAGCAGCCAGCATGATGGGGTCCATTTGATTCAATCTATCTTATGCAGCCATGGGGAAAGGATGACCTGGGAAGACAGTATAGAAAAGAGAATCAGGAAGCAAGAGTTGGGATTTGTCTCCAGGTTTGGAAATTCTTTTGTCTCAATCACCAATATGCTAAAAGGTCCTTTGGGTATCTTTGAGGATGAAATGGAAGGAAAACTTCGGAGAAAAGGAGTTTAGAACTCTGTTCTGAAGAGTTATGCCAGGCGCGGTGGCTCACGCCTGTCATCTCAGCACTTTGGAAGGCGGCGGCGGGCGGACCAAGAGGTCAGGAGATCGAGACCATCCTGGCTAACACAGTGAAACGCCATGTCTACTGAAAAATACAAAAAATTAGCCGGGCGTGGTGGCAGCTGCCTGAAGTCCCGGCTACTCCGGAGGCTGAGGCAGGAGAATGGTGTGAACCCGGGAGGTGGAGCTTGCAGTGAGCGATCGCGCGACTGCACTCCAGGCTGAGAGAGAGAGCATGACTCCTTCTTCA
>NW_016809864.1:602009-606185 GCF_001698545.2 Rhinopithecus bieti | reverse complement strand
CCCCTCTCACCAAAAAAAAAAAAAAAAAAAAAAAAAAAAAAAAAAAAAAAAACTAGCCAGGCGTGGCGGCGGGCACCTGTAGTCCCAGCTACTCGGGAGGCTGAGGCGGGAGAATGGCGTAAACCCGGGAGACGGAGCTTGCAGTGAGCTGAGATCCGGCCACCACGCTCCAGCCTGGGCGACAGAGCGAGGCTCCGTCTCAAAAAAAAAAAAGAGTTAAGAGGTCGGCGGGGCGCGGTGGCTCACGCCTGTAATCCCAGCACTCTGGGAGGCCGACGTGGGTGGATCACCTGCGGTCAGGGGTTGGCGATCAGCCTGACCAATATGGTGAAACCGCGTCTCTACTAAAAATACAAAAATTAGCCAGGTGTGGTGGTGGGGGCCTGCAGTCCCAGCTACTCAGGAGGCTGAGAGAGAAGAATTGCTTGAACCTGGGAGGGAGGCAGAGGTTGCAGTGAGCTGAGATCGCGCCACTGCACTCCAGCCTGGCGACAGACTCTGTCTCAAAAACAACAACAACAAAGAATTAAGAGACCTTGGGAAAGTCAGCAACCTTTTCTGGACCTAGTGGGAGGGGATACTGATAAATATTCATTAAATCATCTGCTAAATGATTCACATCCCTGAATGAACTAGATTATGAGGGAGACATTACACCAGTAATCCAGCAACACCACCAATGTCAAGATTAATGACACCAGTAGTTATGTATGTTTTAACTGTTACTATTGTTAGAGTGAGAAAAGAAGAAGGAATGGCTGGAGGCAGCTCTATAGCAACACAGACCAAAGACCTGCAGAGGGGGACACCAGCTAGCGCCGGAGCCCACTCCCGCTTACACACTTGGGTAATTATAGGTAAGGACCGGACAGGTCTGGGCTTGTCGCAAAAAGGGGCAGGCAGTGTGGTTAGCTGCTGATAAGGAGGGAATTTCCTGGGTTCAGGCGGTTGGGCCTGGACTTGTCCGGTAGGGTGTTTCTCACAGCCGAATCCTAGTGGAATTTTCCACTCTGAATAGGGTTGCGAAATGGCAGGGGTTTACAACATGGTGCACCTTGGGATAACAACTATGTGCTAGGCAGTACAAATGAAAAGCGCTTAGACGCAATCCTTGGCCACTCAAAATCTAGAGGGGAAGAGACACAGATCAGTTGTGGTCTAATAAAAAAACATTCGGGTTTTGGTCAGGCATGGTGGCTCACGCCTGTAATCCCAGCACTTTGGGAGGCTAAGGTTGGAGGATCACCTGAAGTCAGGAGTTCGAGACCAGCCTGGCCAACATGGTGAAACCCTGTCTCTACTAAAAATACAAAAATTAGCTGGGTGTGGTGGTGGGCACCTGTAATTCCAGCTACTTTGGGAGGTGAGGCAGGAGAATCATTTGAAACTAGGTGGCAGAGGTTGCAGAGAACTGAGATTGTGCCATTGCACTCCAGCCTGGGTGATAAGAAACTCAGTCTTGGGGGAAAAAAAAAAGAAATGTTTGTTTTTTGTCCCCAGTTCCTGGTACTGAGCTCTTAAAACTCTTAGAATTTTCTGAGTGATGGGAGTGTCTTATTTTTTTTGAGACAGGGTCTCACTCTGTTGCCCAGGTTGGAGTGCACTGGTGTGATTTCGGTTCACTGTAACCTCTGCTTCCCAAGCCCAAGCTGCTCTCCAACTCCTAGACTCAAGCAATCTTCCTGCCTTGGCCTCCCAAAGTGTTGGGATTACAGGCATGAGCCACTGTGCCTGGCCTGGAGTGTCTTTTGTTATCCATAAGGAGCCCTTTTCCATCACACCTGAGTTCATGCCAATAAGGTGACTTAGACTGGGTCCCCTATATAGCTTCAGGATGGGGTTGCTCATTAGAAAACCAAGGAAGGCCAGCTGCAGTGGCTTACACCTGTGATCCCAGTACTTTGGGTGGCTCAGGTAGGAGGATTACCTGGGTCCAGGAGTTCCAAACCAGCCTAGGCAACATAGGGAGACCCTACCTCTACAGAAAGTAAAAAATTAGTCAGGCATGGTGGTGCACATCTGTAGTCCCGGATACTCAAGAGGCTGAGGAGGGAGGATAATTTTAGCCCCATAGTTCAAGACTACATGAGCTATAATCGTGCCACTGCATTCCAGCCTGGCAACCAAACAAGACCTTGACTCAAAAAGAAGAAGAAGAAGAAAAAAAAAAAAAAGACCAAGTGGTTGGAGTGTTGAAATTTTTAACAGCGGAGATTGAGCTTGAGAAAAACTCTTGAACAATGAGGTTTGGGAAGCTTGTAGGTGGGCGAACACACTGAAGTGCTGGGAGTACCCAGGGAGTACCAGAAAGCTTCATGCATGTGCACCCATCAGCCAATACCTGTCCTATACATCTCTTCTATCTGGCCGTTCCTGAGTTGTGTCCTTTTTTTTTTGAAACGGAGTCTCACTCTGTCACCCACGCTTGAGTGCAGTGGTGCAACCTCGGCTCACTGCAACCTCCGCCTCCTGGGTTCAAGTAATTCTCATACCTTAACCTCCCAAGTAGCTGAGATTACAGGCGCCTGCCACCATGCCTGGCTAATCTTTTTTTGTATTTTAGTAGAGACAGAATTTCACCATGTTGGTCAGGCTGGTCTCAAACTCCTGATCTCAAATGACCCGCCCATGTTTTCATTTTTTCTTTGAGACTGGGTCTCATTCTGTCTCACAGGCTGGAGTGCAGTGGCCTGATTATAGCTCACTGCAGCCTCGACCTCCTGGGCTAAAGTGATCCTCCTACCTCAGCCTCCCAAGTAGCTGGATCTACAGGCAGGCACCAACATGCTGGGCTAATTTTTCTATTTTTTGTAGTGATCGGGTTTCCCTATATTGCCCAGGCTGGTCTCAGACTCCTGAGCTGAAGCCGTCTGCCCACCTTAGCCTCCCAAAGGGCTGGAATGACAGGCTTCTTTATGTATTTTCAATATGCACAATAACGATACAGGCAACTTTTATACTACAAGGGCAAAGATGAATAACTGTCATGCAGACTGTGTGGTCCATAAAGGCTGAAATATTTACTATCTGGCCCTTTATAGAAAAAGTTTGCCAACCCTTGACCTTATGACATAGTTGATCATGATGAAGTCATAAACAAATATGAAATAAAACATTTTTTAATAAAAAATCAAAGCACCGTGTCACTACAAAAAAATATAAAAATTAGCTGTGCACAGTGGCACATGACTTCATTCTTAGCTACTTAAGAGAGTGAGGTGGGAGGATTGACTGAGCCCAGGAGGGCAAGTCATGACTATGCCACTGCACTTCAGCCTGGGTGACAGAGTAAGACCCTGTCTCAACAACAACAACAACAACAACAAAAATCAAACTGGCCAAGTATGGGGGCTCACAGCCATAATCTCAGCACTTTGGGACGCTGCAGTGGGAGAGGTGCTTGACTCCAGGAGGTTGAGACCAGCCTGGGTAACAAAGCTAGATCCTGTTTCCACAAAAAACATAAAAAAATTTGCTGGGCATCATGGTGCACGCCTGTGGTCCCAGCTACTTGAGAGACTAAGGCTGGAGGACCACTTGAGCCTAAGAGTTCCAGACAAGCCAGGTCAACACAGCAAGACCCTGTCTCTATAAAAAATAATAATTTAGGCTGGGTGTGGTGGCTAACGCCTGTAATCCCAGCACTTTGGGAGGCTGAGGTGGGCAGATCACCTCAGGTCAGAAGCTCATGATGAGCCTGGCCAACATGGTGGAACCCTATCTCTACTAAAAATACAAAAATTAGCCGGGCGTGGTGGCACACGCCTGTAATCCCAGCTACTCGGGAGGCTGAGGCAGGAGAATTGCTTGAAACCAGGAGGCGGAGGTTGCGGTGAGCTGAGATTGCACCATTGCCCTCCAGCCTGGGCAACAAGATTGAAACTCCAGCCGGGCACGGTGGCTCACGTCTGTAATCCCAGCACTTTGGGAAGCCGAGGGAGGCAGATCCCGAGGTCAGGAGATCGAGACCATCCTGGCTAACACAGTGAAAACCCTTCTCTACTAAAAAGAAAAAAATACAAAAAATTAGCCAGGTGTGGTGGCGGGCGCCTGTAGTCCCAGCTACTAGGGAGGTTGAAGCGGGAGAATGGTGTGTACCTGGGAGGTGGAGCTTGCAGTGAGCCAAGATCAGGCCACTGCACTCCAGCCTGTGTGACAGAGGGAGACTCAGTCTCA